>NC_088780.1:46543198-46849365 GCF_958450345.1 Calliphora vicina
TTGTCATTGTAAAAAGATAGTGGCAAAAAAAACTGAACAGCCGATTCGACAAATGTAACTTTAACAATATGGCCGTTATCAACTGTCAAAGTTCGTAAGTCTTTGTTGGAATACAATTTACAAAATATGGTCAATTCACAAGGTCTCTTATCAGTCATATTATCATAATGTCGTAATATATCACGACTCGGCAACTTGGCTTAACCGACTCTAAGGCATTCGGCGCAGGTCTTTTCTGGTTGGTTAGTCCCCTTCTACAATGCAGAAATTGAAAGACAGACAGACGAATTTGTGGGCGAGGGGTTGAAGAGGTAGAGTGTGTATTACACAGGTTTAGGTTAGTTCAAAAGAGAATGAGAAAAATGTCTGCCTTTCAATTTCTGCATTGTAAAAGGGGACTTACGATAACACAATAAACATAGCATGCAGAGTAAGTAGTATATAATGTCCTAATTTTTTGCTTGAAAAAAAAAAAAAAAACCATTGTGAATATTAGGACATTATGACAAAATGATATGATAAAAAACCTTGAGAATTGACCAATACTTTATAGAGTATATAAATGGTATTCCAACAGAGACTTACGAACTTTGACAGTTAATAGCGGGCATATTGTTTAAGCTACATTTGTCGAATCGACTATCATTTATTCAGTTTGTTTTCCAAATCACCATGAATGGATCGCTCAACAACAAGTGCAAATAATAAAATTGTTTTATCAAAATGGATGTTCTATTCGTTTTCCAGCAAAAACTCATGATTCAGCGATGAGGCCCATTTTGGATGAATGGGTACGTCAACAAACAAAAGTGTCGAATTTGAGACGATACCAATCCACATGAGATCCAAGAGCGTCCAATGCGTACCGAAAAAGTCACTGAACTGGCCATCGAGGTCGGATTTGACCTCGTTAGACTTATTCTTGTGGGGTTTTCTTAACTCACAGGTCTATGCGAATAAGCCACAAACAAAAGTGGCGCACAAAGCCAACATATCCCATGCCATTGGTCAAATTCAGCCAAGCGAAACCTCAGCGGACATTTGTACGATGTTATATTCCGTACATAATGACATCGATGGGCCTTTCAAACGACTAAAAAATGTGGATGATATTTCACACACTTAGATACAATATTTAACAAATCTAAATCATACTATAATTTCTTCGCGTGTGCCTTTAGGTTAACGAACCCATATCGCAATATATATTGACATACATACAAAATTACTGTTAGCTAATCATTGAACAATAAAGCCGAAAAGTCCATAAAACAGTTGTTTATATTCACTAGTTGCATCATTGCTAGGCAACCAAAAGGCAATTAAAATGACCACAACTTAATGGTGGTTTATATTTTTCTATTCGTTGCATACCAATAAGGACATTAGAACTTTTCTAATAAAAAATCTAAGTAATAAATACAAAAATTTAAATTAAAATGCAGAAAATTAAAGCAAAAGCATCTTCATTACCCATGTTTAATGGTCGTGTATCGGATTCATCCACATCCAGTACCTCTTCGTCCGTTATATTAGCAACAAATAATAAAAAACGTGCCACATTTAATGGTTTCCTTAAACCCACCGTATTTTCAATATCTAATTCAGCCAATAATTTAACACAAAATCGCGAAGAAACTTTAGACTCTGCCGAGGCCGATGTGATTATAATAAATGCTGGCAGTTCAGAAAAGACCGCCCAAAGTACACAAAAGTCATTGGGAATAGCTGGTACTGAATTAAGTAATTATGAGAAAATTAAAGTGGTGGGTCAGGGCTCTTTTGGTATTGCCGTACTGTATCGCCGTAAAAATGACAATCATCAAGTTGTATTTAAGCAGATAAATCTAAATGATTTAACACCGTCGGAAAGAGATTTGGCCATGAATGAGGTGGAAGTTTTTTCAAAATTACATCATCCCAATATTATAAGGTATTTGAGAAAATACTTTGAATAAACAAAATTTACTTCATTTTTTATTTAATTTCAGTTACTTGGGAAGTTTTATTAAAGATAATACTTTATTAATTGAAATGGAGTATGCAGATGGTGGCACCTTAGCTC
Source organism: Calliphora vicina (assembly GCF_958450345.1). Classification (NCBI taxonomy): domain Eukaryota; kingdom Metazoa; phylum Arthropoda; class Insecta; order Diptera; family Calliphoridae; genus Calliphora; species Calliphora vicina. The sequence goes on from NC_088780.1 coordinate 46,545,264, forward strand.
AAGTTATAGGCGAACGTAAAATGAGAGACTACTTTCCAGAGCGTTATGTTATAGCAGTATTTGAACAAATATCAAGTGCTATTAATTATATGCATTCTGAAAATATATTGCACAGGTGAGTATTGTGAAGAAAACAAAAAATAATTTTTTTAAAATTTACATTTATAAAAATTTTCCCATATTAAATTTAAAAGGGACTTAAAAACCGCCAATGTGTTTTTAAATAAACGAGGCATTGTGAAAATTGGCGATTTTGGAATATCGAAAATAATGAACACAAAAATTCATGCTCAGACTGTATTGGGCACTCCTTATTATTTCAGTCCCGAAATGGTATATAAAAGTAAGTGACTACTTTCCACATAAATAACTTTATTTTCATTAATTTAGTGCGAGGGGAAGGAATACGATCATAAAAGTGATATATGGGCTTTGGGCTGTATATTGGGTGAAATGTGTTGTCTACGCAAAACGTTTGCGGCTACAAATCTTTCGGAACTTGTTGGTAAAATAATGAGTGTAAGTAAAATTGGAATATGTATGTAATATAACAATAAGTAAATGATGAAAATTATTTGCAATTTGTTTTATTATTTTAAAGGGTTCTTATACACCATTGCCCAAAGGATATTCTTCAGGCTTAAAAAGTTTGCTTAGTAATTTGTTGCAGGTATGTAAATATTTATTTATTAGTAATCTAAAGACATATACTTTTTGAAGAGTTTTAAGTGCTTTTAATGTAATAAATAATTGGTTTGTATATTCTTAGGTGGATCCCACTCGCAGACCTAAAGCTTCAGAAATATTAGAATATTGGATACCATTAATATTTCGTAATCTAGGCAAACATAAAGGGTACAAACTTGATAATTAACCTTTAAATTAAATACAGTACTCATTCTTCATTTACTACAACAGATATTCTTATGAAGATGATATGAGCTCAACAGCAAATTCCACTGCTAGTTCGAAAGTCTTGTCTTTACATGATGAAGTAGCAATACCAGAAAACAGTTCTCGTCGATCCACGATAGTCGATTTAGCTACGGCACAGACTGAAACTAAGGAAATAATGAAAGCCGAGACAGCACAACCTAATGAAACTGTGGAAAAGAGGTAGTTTTTATGATTGGCTAATATTTCAGTTATGTGTCCATAGCTTTAGTTGCTCTAAAAACTTGTAATTATATATTTAAACTTTTTATAGGTCTGTGTTATATCAACTCAAATCATTTGGAAATAGTTTTAGTATGAATCCCATACAATTGCCCGCAAAATCCTGTATCTTGTGTGTGGCTACAAGCGAAACACATTTCGTAGTGGTAAATAATGGTACGTAACATAAGTATGTATTATTGGGATAATATGAAGATATTTATAGACTGACGACAGATATATGTAGGACATTTTGTTTAAATTTTTAATTGCTTGGGCCGATTTTGGCTATTTTCCTTAACAAACAGTTCTTATCAACGGAACATTTGGGGTTCTTCCATCTCAGCCTTATCATACCTTCAACAGATGGACTTAGAATTTTATAAAGTCACAGTCTTATTGAGGTTATATCCCTCTGTTCGTTAAATCGAGTGATTTCAAAAACGAATGTATGGCAAATTGATGTTCTGCAAATCGCAAGATTTTATACATTGCTACAGGTTTGTTTATTCGAAAGTAAAACGACTAAATCATGTGGAATCGATTTACAGAATCAAAAATGTGAAATTGTTTAAAAACGCTACTTTTATTCGGTTTAGGGCTTCGTCCATGGATATAAAAACAGACAGATGCTTGTTTTTATCCAAAAAATATTAAAACGTTTATGCTATTAATTTTAATTTAGTGGGTTAAAAATTTCTTGCTGTTAGTCTCATGAGATTTTGAGATAGTAGCTTTTCTTGCATGACCGCGAGAACTTTAAAACCAAAATGGGAAAATTTAAACAAGAGAGTAACTCATAAAATTTAAAAATGAAAGCAAATTGTTAAGTGAAATCGCCTCTATAATAGGAAGAAACCATAATACTGTAAAAAAATCATAGACAAACCAAAAAAAATTGGAAGTTTAAAAGATTAGCTACGTGCCGGAAGACCAAAACACCTTAACAACCTTGAAGTACGATCAATTGTGATTGATATCAGTGAAGTGCATTTAAATTATGCGAAGAATTAACAGATTCGTCTGGAGTGAGAGTTAGTGCCAGTACGGTTCCCCGAGCGCTACACGCAAATGGTCTATATGGTGGAGTTCCGAGAGGAAAGCCCCACATTTCCAAACGAAATAAAGAGCGAAGTCGAGAATTCCCAAACAAGTATAAAAACCAAGAAAAATCGTTTTGGAATAATGTGCTGTTTACGGATGAAAGAAAGTTTGAGATTTTCGGAAGTAAAAAAAAAAATTAAAATTTGGAAAAGCAAAAATCAAGAGTTCGACCAAAAAATGTACTATCCACCGTAAAGCATGCTAGTGGTTCGGTGATGGTGTGGGGATGTATGGGGGCAAGTGGCGTGGGAAAACTCATATTTATTAATATTTTGATCAAAAAAACCGATTACCTAAACATTCTAAAATAAAACTTGGAACCAAGCATTAGAAAATCTAGACCGAACCTGGAACTTACAACAGGACAACGATACGAAGCATACCTCTAAATATGTTAAAGAATACTTGTTGTATCATACGCCGAAACAATTGGACCACCCCCACAGACATCGGATCTTAATCCCATTGTACATCTGTGAGAGTATTTGGACAGACAGTTCAGAAAAAGAAATATTACCAGAAAATACTCTCTAAATCCTGCAGGAAGAGTGGTCCAAAAACCCAACAGAGGTGACGTCAAAATTGGTAGAAACAATGCCAAGGAGGCTTGAAACACTTTTAAAAGCCAAAGGATGTCAAATAAAATACTAAACTCTTTTTTGCTTTTAATTTCCCTAAACTGTACACTTTCTTTTGAAGCGTTAAAAATGCTATTTTGTAACACAGTGTAATTCGATGTACATATATAACAAATAAATTTCAATCTTATTTCAAAATAGATGGCTCTGTTTATACATGGGGTGAAGGAACACATGGTCAATTGGGATTAAGTTCTTTGGAAGCATGGAAACATTATCCCAGTCGTATGGAGAGTATACGCAATTATCACATTATAAGGTAAAATATATGTAATATATTGAAATAAACATATGACACACTCATATCACAATATTTAACATTATTATAGTGCTTGTGCCGGTGAGGGCTTTACTATACTACTTACTCAAACAGGTTCCATTTTAAGTTGTGGCGATAACAGTAAATATGCCTTGGGCCACGTTGATAACAAAACATATCATAGTCCAAAAATTATTGAGAAATTGGAAAATGTACACATCAAGGAAATAAAAGCAGGCACAACACATGTTTTAGCATTAAGTGAAGATGGTTGCATTTATACATGGGGCACAAATGTACAGGGAGCACTGGGCTTAGGCAGTCTACAGACGCAACAGTAAGTTTTCTTAATATAAGTTGACATAAATATCCATTAAACATTAATATGTGTGGATTGTTAGGAAAACACCACAAAAAATACTTATTTCTCATGTTAAGTCCAAAGTTAGGCATATATTTTGTGGGCCTGATACTTCAGCAGTACTGTTCGAAAGTGGTGAAATGCATGTTTGTGGTAGTAACGATTACAATAAATTGGGTTTTGAGAAATCATCGAAAATAATGGCATTGGTAAAAACTATTTTAAAAAATATATGTAAATCCATTTAATTATATTAAATTAATGTTTACAGAAAAAATTACAATTACCGTATCTCATAGTGGAAGCGAATTTTTCATCGACGCTTTCAATATTCTTGGTAGAAGGAGGTTATGTTATTACTATGGGCTCAAATGCTTCTGGCCAACGAGGAGTTGGTCATTGCAATACTGTCATGGAATCTGTATCATTAGTAGAGTCCATAAAAGATAGATATATTGTAGTAAGTACATGTGTTCAACTAAATTTATTTTCTAACAAAAATTTAAAAGAGATGGAGTTAAGTAACATTCCAGTTACTACTAACCTTTGACCCTATTTAGCATTAGGTCAAATATCAGCTTTTTGTCAATAGTACTAAAATGTCGCAAGTTTTTAGCACTATGGAAATTTTATAAACAAAGATTAATATTAATGAAATTTCAATAATTTATTTCCAGAAATGCAAGTGTAATGACCAGTGCTGTATAGTTAGTTCGGATAATCATGTAATAACATTCTGGGGTACACGTAATGGTATACCCGAAATAGGAGAAGGCAGTTCAACAGATATTCAAGAAGCCGAAGTAATTAATGGGATTTTTTATTGTAAATATTCTGTTTAACAAATAGTTATAATTTTTTCAAAGGTACAACATCAGCCAATGGATTTAGAATTGGGCAATAACACGGCGGCATTTACAAATTTCTTAGCGTCTGTATATAAATCGGAATTGGTATTAGATCCACAGGATATATTAGGGTAAGTTGCACAATTTGTTTGTATTTATCTTCAAAAACTTAATAGTTTTATAAATTTCAGACTATATTCCTCCCATGAGCAATTGGAAAAGGGTTACTACGTGGTGATAAATGACATTTTCCCCTTGCCCCATAGTGTATTAGTATTGGTAGATACTACAACACCTTTAATTGCATCTATAGAGGATTTGTCATAGATTGATAATAAAAACTATTCATTATTTAATTTTAAAAATGTATTATACTTTGTTCTCGATTATTCAGATTTATGAGTATTATTCGGAATATATTTTTTATACACTTTTGAAAGTGATCAACAAAAATTGCAAAATGTCTCTGATATAAACTTAACGCCACTTGATGTCGTAATTTTGACGTTGATTCGCCTTTTAAAACAAGTAAGAAAGTATGGTCTGTCAAGCCCGACCATATAATACCCTACACTAAGTAAAAGAGCAAAAACATTTTTCTTTTAAAATTTCAATAATTTATATTTTTGAGTGATTTTCGGAAGTGGGCCCTTTATGGGAGCTATGACCAATTATGGACCGATCACCATGAAATTAGGTCGTGTGATTTATGTCTATATCAAAGTTTACGGGTCTATATGGGAGCTATGACTAATTATGGACCGATCGTAACAAAATTTGGTGACATGAATTTTGTATATATAAAACTTATTTGGAGCGCAATGGAGATACATTTATAAATTAAACCAAATTTGATCGAAATATCTTCAAAATTGCGACCTGTACTCTGCGCACAAGGTTTACATGGACAGCCAGCCAGCCAACCAGACGGACGGACGGAAAGAAAGTGATTCTAAGTCGATCGGTGTACTTTAAGGTGGGTGTTAGACTAATATTTTTGGGCGTTACAAACATCTGCACAAACGCATAATACCCTCCCACTATGGTGGTGTAGGTATAAATATTAGAATTTGTATTGAAAACAAAAACAAATATTTGATATAGTCCACCATCAGTTGGCATCGTGATTTAGAAAATTTGGGCCTTAATTTCTCCTATTTAAACTTCAAATAGAATGGCAAACACGTTTTGAAATTAAGAATTTTGTTTGGTATTTGAAATGTGTTAGAGGAGTATAACGACTCACAATTTTCCAGGTTATTCAACGTCGTTTCAAGTATGGTCCTAGTCGACCTATAACTTAATATCGGAAGCTTAAACCTTCTGATTAATATTGAGTGATAATGGTGCTCCACCAGTTCATATTAGTGAATGGTATGAAAAGCTAATAAACGATTTTCGATCAACCATTTTCATATCGATTTTTACAGTCGATTAATCGAACCCAATATTCGATTTTTTAATAATCGATCTGCATACTATAGCAAATGAACTATAGCAAATGACCCATATACGCTATAATTACGGCTAAAAATCATATTTTGGATGAGTATTATAACTCATTTATTGAGAGGTGCTCATTTTATAAACGCAAACATTTGACAAAAATTTTGTGGAAAAAATTTCGTAGCACTTTTTATACAAATTTCTTAAGATTAATATATTGTAAAAGTTTATGAAAGCAAAAAAGTATACAATGCTAAAAATTCCGGAATTTTATTTCTATTTCGATTAATCGTCATCAAAAATCGATTTCAGCATAAAAATCGGAGTATATAATCGATCACGAAAAAATCGTTTTTAGACCATGAAAATCGATTTTCGACCATAATCGTAATCGATTTTATATGTTTAGTTATAAATAGTACTTCACCAATTTCCGATTTGAGGTATAATTGGTACTCCACCAGCATCTTCGCCCAAATTAATAAAATTGTTAATCAACCCAGGCATACATACTTGAAGTTATTCATCATTATCAAACAAACCATAAATTTCAATGGTAAAAAAGTGATTTACTGAATTTCGTTGTGGCCGTACAATTACAGAAGTTCTGGATGCGCAGTTGAGGTCTCTACACCCGAAAAAATTGAAAATAATCACGATATGGTGTTGGCAGATCGGAGATTGTGGAAGCCATGCGCATCTTACATGGCTCAGTGGCTTTCCGCAAGATCGGGTGCACTAAAGGCTACACACATGTGCAGTTTCCATGGAAAATATCCATGAATTATTTTACTAAATGCTCCCTCTTCCGCCCTATTCTTTGGAATAGGGCCGATACATTTCTTGTTTCCAAACCTGAAGAAATGTATCGGCGGAAAGAGATTTTACTCCAACTCACAAAAAATACCTATTTTGATGACCTCGACAAATCTTATTTTTTGGAAGGGATATACAAATTAAAGAAGCGTTGGACAATGCACTTTGAGATCAATGAAGACTGTTGGAAAATAAAATAATTTTTTATACAAAAACTTGTGTGATACATTTCCGAAAAGGCCCAAAATTAAAGTTACTAGCATAGCGTCACCTAAAATGGGCCTGTCATCACTTTAAAATTTTACAGGAGAAAAGCTTTTTAAAATTAAAAGTGTTGTGGTTAGAAATATCATTTTCTTTCATTAATGAAGTCGTTATTTTTTAAAGTGAAAAGCATTGTACCTTGATGCGCTGTACAATATCCATTAAAAACTCAATTTTGAATTTTTTGATTGTTACGCCTTTTTGCATTTCAGGTGACATTAATATCATGTTTTATTTTATTTAAATTTTGATTTTTAATTTTAAAATAATGTTAGTTATAGTTGTTTACTGAAGGACCCTTGAGTAATTTAGTACCATTATTAGCTTGGTATTTATATTGATATTTTCTTAAATTCGGGCATAATGATAGAATGTGTGAAAATGTCGGTAAAGTTGTTTAAGAGATGCATATGCGTGTGACTGACCCATTGACAAATTTTTGATTTTACAAACATTTGTTGGATATGTTGGTGATTTCTTGTTGGGGTTTATTAGTAAATAATGGGTGTATGTGGTGTTATTTTCTGAGTTTGCTTTGTTTTTGAATTATAAGATTATTGATAATTAAATTAAATACATACAGTGACCGACAAAAGTCTACATACGACTATTATTTTCGTAACTCGCGGACTTCTAAACCATAATAAGTAAAAGTAATGATGCAGTTTTATTTCAAATGCATTTTTAGTAATATAACAAATTTATAATTAATTTAACTTTTATTCACAAAAAATTCAAAAAATATGTTGACAAAAGTCTACTTACGATCTGTACACTAAATAAACATTTTTCAGCGAATACAAATTTTCATTAAATTCAATATTTCGTTGGGCCACCACGGGCATCAACAAGCGTCTGGGCATCGAAGCAAATTTTCCAGTTCTGCGGACGTTATATTTTGCAATTCTTCTGGAAGGTTCTCCTTTAACATTGGTGCATGGCATGGTAGAGTAGCCAATCTTTGACAATTTGAGACCAATGTTTCGGATCGTTATCTTGCTGAAAAATCCAACATTAACCAAGAGTTAAAATATCAACGGATGCTATCAAATTTTGTTTCAAAATGGATTTGTACTGATAACGATCCTTATTATGCTCAATAAACTCTAACTTTCCCACTCCAGAAGCAGCGACAGTACCCCAAACCATCACACTGCCAACACCATGCTTAACTGTAGCGAGTAAGTTTTTCGGATCCATTGCTGTATTGGTTTACTTTATCTCTCCCATCACTTCCAAATATGTTATACTTAAACTCATCAGCGAACAAAACTCGCTTCCAGAATTCCATGTCCTTTTCAAAGTGCTTTTGGACGAATTCCAAACGAAGTTTGCGATCCGTTCGCTAATTTACGAGGAGTTCTACTTTAATTACCATTATTATTTAAGGTTCTTTGAAATGTTCGTGGATGGAACAATAACTTCTGATCTTGTTGCGAGTTCTTTGGCCAATTTTGTGGTATTTACTTTTGAGTTTTTGTTGACTTCTTTTAAAATGAAGATTACATCTCTACGATGTAGTTTCTTTGGGCGACCACTTCGCAGCTTGTTTTATATCTACCAGTGTTTTCAAAGTTACTGAATATTGTTTGAACTGTAGGCTTAATAAATTGCATGCTTATCTGTTAGTATTCAAAAAAACCAGGACATGCTGTGGTCGTATGTAGACTTTTGTGAATGTTTTTTTTATTGTTTTTTATGAATAATTTTGCAAGTTTACATTGCAACAACATTTTTCTTGGTGCATAGCAATAAAAATAGATTTCAAACAAAACTGCATTATTATTTTTTATTTACCGGGTTTTCTCTAATAAAGTGGCAAAAATTGTGGTCGTACGTAGACTTATGTCGACCACTGTATGTAGATTTTTTCTGTTAGTGAGTCCCTAATGAGTGGGACTATAAACCGTGTTTTACAACACCTCTTAAATAAAAAAAACATTTTTTTAATTTAGTGTAAACTTTTAAAATAGACTTGTTTTACAAAAAATTAACCCATGAAAAACCAATTAATAATAAGACCGTATTTTTTATTAATTCTAAAATTATTATTTATTTGTGGATAATGCGAAATAGACGTTTAAAGTGCATCTAAGAACATAAGCATAAACGAACATACAATATAAAATGTATGTATGTAATGTTGTAATTGGGTATCAAGGATTTGTGTTTTTTTTTCAGATGAAAAAAAGTAATGATTCAAATAATAATTAAAAAAAAATTAACGCATAAACAAAAACAAGAGTAAAAACAATTTAACATTGTTTCCTATTTTCGTAATGCCAAATTATTTTGAAAATAAAAATTCATGAATAAAACAAAGTTAAAAAAATTTAAATTTCCAATTAATTAAACGTTAATGAAAATGGAACTTCGAAATGACCATTTGAAAAGAGTTCCTCAAAAAACATAAAAACACGTTTTAAACGTTTGCTAAATGGCTTCTTGTTCAGTGTTTAATCGGATGAGGGTCTAATAGCGTGATGATACTGGGCCACCATAACGATCTTGCCCTTGACGACTGCCGCCACTATTATACATGCCACCACCACCACCGGCACTGGGATAACCACCACTGGAACGCTCATTATAGGTGCGATCATAACGATCTTGTGATGAAGGAATGGTACGCCAACTATTATCATCTGTTGGATTGGATTTAGGCCAGCCAGAGCCTGAATTGTGAAGACCTGTTGGCATGCCATTACTGGAATACTTCATAGATGAACTACTTCCACCACCCATGTGCGATGATGAAGATGAGGCCCAAACAGCATTGCCACTTGAACTAGCGCCATAACCAGCAGAACTGTCGTAACGTTTGCCACTACTGAAATTAAGATTTAGTTTTACGGCCTGCTAATGACAATTTTTCAATACAATTTACCTCATGTCATCCATACGTCTGTAAGTATGTGATGAGTTACGATCATCATAACGTCCGCTACCACCTGAACTCTTATGCAGTGAGGAACTGGAATGATAAGAGCTGCCTCCCGCAACAACACTGCTAGATGAAGGCATATGACGTATTTCAACTTCACGCTTATAGTCGTCGCGTGACGTTTTGCTTCCCGAACTATAATCGTCTAGACCACGTTTAGAGGAGGATGAAGCCATATAATCAGAACCACGTTTAGTGTAATCATCTGTACTGCGTTTGGTTGGAACTGTTGTAAAGTCATCAATAGCCGAACGCTTAGCACCAGCACCACTGCTGCTGTAATCAATTCTCTTCGATGAAGATGGAGTGTAGTCATCTATACGTTTGTTGGTAGAAGTGCTGACATAATCATCTCTTTTGTGAGTACTAAATTATGGAAGCAAAGTGAATTTCAAAATATTTCTTATTTATATCATTGTGTTTGTATGTACCTTCTTGAGGGAGCTAAAGAAGCATCAAATCTTGGTGGAGGAGGGGCATCATAACGATCTATTCCTGAAGTACGTTTACGATCATCGGTATAACGATCATCACCACCACGTTTGTTTAGACGTTTAATAGGATCATCGCGAGTCTCCATAATTCTTTAGTTAGTAAAACAAGATCCAACAAAACACACAGCATACACAATAGAAAATGTAGAAGAGAAAAAATAAATCAATATTAGTGAATGACTTTCCGTGACCATAACTCTAAGAACCCCACAAACTAAATTCGGAATCAGTTTATTTTCTTATTCCAAAGGGGTGATAATACGAAAAACACACGCATTTAAAGCAACTTTTTACAACTCGTCAAAACCAACGAGGATCATTAGTTTTTTTGGGGGAATTTTGGAATGAAATATTTGAAAGGAACAAGAGATATCAATGTCTTCATTAGAAACAATAAAAAATATTTGCGCAGAGATTTGATGAATAACTCACAGTTATTGGAAAAAAATTTGGAATGACTGGTTTTTTCAGAAAAAAAAAATATATGAATCATTTCTTAAATCTAGGTAAATACTTCTTGGAAAAATAATGTAGTGTGCACTTTACGCGCGTAATAGTAGTTTGATTTGATTAAACAACATAGCATACTTCATTTGTTGACGTTTAATTTCTAGACGTTCCAATTCAAGTTTCTCACGCTCCAACTTCTGGCGTTCGCGTTCTAAACGCAACAATTCAGCTTTTTCTTGTTCCAAACGTTTACGTTCGTCAACCAATTTTCTACGCTCCTCTGCTAAACGTTGTTCCTCCAAGCGCTGACGTTCTCTTAGTTCTCTTAATTCTCTACGACGTGCTTCTTCTTCACGCATCTCACGCTCACGTTCACGCATTCGCTGGCGTTCTCGTTCTTCGCGTATTTTCTTATACGAAAGTATCTCCCTTTGACGCATACGCTCGCGTTCTCGTTGACGCTGCTCTCGTTGACGATCATTGTTGTGGTGCATTGAACGATGTTTTGTAGATGAAGTCTCGGAACGGGCCTTTTCACTGCGACCGGCATCTTTGGCATAATCTTTCTTGTCTTTATCATCTTTGGAACGTGAAGTTTTATCTCTATCATCTTTTTTAACAACACCATTTTCATCTTTCTTACCCGCATCACTTTTACGTTTACCATCATCTTGCGATGATTTACCACCACCATCCTTGCTGGACGATTTCTTATCATCTTCTTGCTTTTTGGACTCTGAACGCGATGAACCAGAAGTTTTGCCACCACCACCATCCTTTGCAGAATTTGCTGAACTACCACCAATTTCATTTTTTGTACGTTCCACAGATATAATACGTCCATGTAATTCTGTGCGATGCAAATGATCAATACAGCGGCTGGCATCACTCGATGATGACATTGTCACATAGCCATAACAACGTGTACCGGGTGTACGTGTATTCGTCACTACCTTGGCTCCAATCACTTTACCATATTTTGAGAAAATCGTTTTCAAATCACTGGCTCGTGTCAACGATGACAAACCGGATACCCACAAGTTGCGTGATGTATTCGATGAAGATGATTTACCACTGGCTGATTTTGAATTGGTGGCATTGTTGGATGATGATTTTTCTGGAAATTCCATATAAATAATAACAGAGTAGAGAGAGAGAAGGTTGAGTTATATATAAATTGTGTTGGTTTTTTACTATTTTTTATTTTTTTTTTGGAATAAATTAAATTAGATTTTTATCACTTTAACTTGCACTTTTACTGAAACACTTTTCTTTTGTGTGTGTATATTATCTGTGTTTTGTTTTAAATACTTTAAACTAAATCTAAACACTCGCTTTGTTTATTAGGACAAAAATTGTCTGTCTATGCAAGAAAGTGTGAATTTTATGTTGATGATGTTGACATTTAGTTGATAGTAATAAACTGCCATTACAGCTGAGAAGGAATGAGACATGATCTATGAAATTATTGTCGCTTTTACGTTTAGCATATGCCTCATGATGAGTTGTATTTTCCATCTGCATTTTGTAGTTATCGAAATCCACATTTTTATGTATTATCTTTAAAACTACTAACTCGCATATTTGTTCCAATATTTCATTAATATATAGTTTAAATATGAATAAATAGATTATTTCGTTTTTTATCTAACGTTTCGATGGTTGATTGTTGAATATTTCGACTTGTCTAATGTTTCTGCATTCAGTTATTACATCATATTTTAAATACTTTCCTTTGACTTGTCGTTTCCGATTATGCCAACTTTATGGTATTCAATAGAAGGGCCCCTTTTGCGCTTGAAGATATAACCAAATTACTCCAAATTTGAATATTTATCTTTTCATTTGCCAATGCAGAAAGTCCAATAAATTAATTATTATTTCAACATTTTCAGTGACTGCAAAGCTTAGTGTATGTGTTATTTCGAGTAATGTTTTCAGAACTGGTATCACTTTTATAAGCAGCTCTCAATTAATTAGAAAATGCGTATTGATTTATGATTCCTTTAGTACCAACATTTTAAAGTTATGGAATACATTCACTTTTCGAAAAAAACATGCTGGTTTCAGAATCCTTTTATAGTTGACTAAACTAATGAATGATGATGAATGAAATATACCTTCGAGACAAGTTACGAGTCAATCTCTTTGAATAAACCTGCAAGATTACGATCTTAATACATGCTGCACATAAAGCTGCCGGAATTTATATTGTCTGCTATATTTATGTTGTGAACATTTTTAAAGACCCCAGTCTAAAAACAATGAATGAAGTGTTCGTAAACTTTTATTGGTGAAAACTGCAGATGTATATTTTCGCGAAATGGTGTTATAAATGTCAATGTACTCTTTTTAACTTGTTGTTGTGAACATTGTAGCATACTTTTCCAGTGCCATTTTTAATGTCGAGTTACGGCCTCAGCAGATCAAAAAAGTGGTCAAAAGTTTCACTTTAGCTTTGTTGGTCTCTGTCGTGGTGCTCATATCAAAATCGTATTTAATGCAAATTATTTATATTTACTATTCTCTAGTTATTTTCTGTTTTTTTTAAGTTACTCCAGTAACAGTCATGGAACCGTATGTATAACTGCTGTATTATTTGGCGTCAATCGAAACAGAAACTCTTTATCATTTATAAAAATGTTCTCTAAAAATTTGAAGAATTAAATGCGAAAAATTCCAATACATTGCAAACTAGTTATCAATGAGCCATTATCACTTGTATACGTATTTGATATGTATGTATTTAGTTACGAAACAATTGTTCTGTATTGTTGCATCGAGATATACATTTTTAATTCATCTTACACCTTCCAAAAAATGTATTATATTTTTACATAGACATATCTGTGTTATTAAATCTCTTCCACTTTTTTCGCCTTAGATCCAGTTTTATAGTGGCCATTTACCACTGAAAGTTCAACATTTCGTACAGCTTCTCTGTTGTTTTAGTTATCACATAAATTCACACTTTCTTGCAAAAAAATATTTTCGTTTGTTTTTTTTTTCTAAACCTGATTGTTAAACACTGTCACTTGTTCTTGATTTACATAATATTTATACATACTCTAACAACTTCAAACAAAAATTCTAAAGTTTTTGTTTAAATTTCCTTTCATCCTTGTAAATAAAAGTTACCTTTATCTTCCTTTGACTTCGACTTATCACTGAAAAGAAATCAAACAAATTATTTTTTTATAAAAATATTTGGATGGCTAACATAATATACTTTGAACTTACTCTTCCTTTTTGTCGCTAGATTTATCATTCTTTTTATCTTTATTATCTTTGTGGCTAGATTTTTTATCATCTTTGCTGGATTTTTCTGATTTACCATCCTTTGAGGATGATTTGTCTTTTGGATTAGAAGCTAACAATTAAAATAAAAATAGTACATTGTTATTTAATTTGGCGTTGCTCTCTTAATAATAAAGATAAATAGGGACGAGTCACTCCGTATTGTCAAACATAATTACAACAAATCATATGCCATTCCCACGACAGCCAAGGGCTGTCAACTCATCAATCACTGCTGTTACAACAACAACAAATCATACACATCTGCTCAAAATAATAGATACAACAAAATTTATTTTTTAAAAACGAAAAAAAATAATGGTATATTGTAAAATTATAAAAAAAATTCAGTCGATTTTTATTTATAGTTAAAAGGAGAGTAAAAAACAAAAACAAAATATTTCATAATTAATAATAAATATTATAAAGTAAATTAAATTTCTTAAATTTCGAAAAATTTGGTGCTCATAATAATAGATACATTTTTAAAAATTCTTATTAAACAAAAGCTAATAAATTTTATCTTAAAAAAATTAGTTTATTATTAAAGTAAAGCTAGTATCCAGTATATCCACCTTTGTTTTGTAAAACTTTCTCCACTCTTCTGGGCATACTGGATATCAAGTTCTGACACTTCTCCAATGGAATCTCGTACCATATTTTTTGCGTTTTCTCCCATAAATCGTCTTTATTTTTGAAAACTTCCTTCGAAAGCCTTATCTTTAATTCACTCCACAAGTTTTCTATTGGGTTTAAATCAGGGGATTGGCTGGGCCAGCTTAAAACAGGTACGTTATTCTCCAAGAACCTGTTTTTAACTAATCTTGAAATATGTTTTGGGTCGTTGTCCTGCTGGAATGTCCATATTAATGGCATATTTTCCGATGCATATGGAAGCATTACGTTTTCCAATATGTCTCTATACCCACTAGCATTCATGGTATCTTCTATTCGGAATATCGGACCAACACCATTCCATGAAAAGCAACCCCAAACCATTATGTTTCCCCCGCCATGTTTTACCGTCTTTTTTGTAAATTTAACGTGGAATTCTTTTCCTTTTGGTCGGCGTACATTTCTTTGGCAGTCGTTTCCAAACAAATTTATTTTTGTTTCGTCGCTCCATAAAATATTTCTCCATTTTTTTTCGCCTTCACACCCGGACCATTGTAAGTGCTCTTTAGCAAATTCTAATCTTGTCTTGATATTTTTTTGGCGCATTAGTGGCACTTTTCTGGCAATTCTTCCCGGCAATTTAGCTTGTAAAAGACGACGACGAACTGTTTGTGGACTGATTTCGTTACATAGCTCCGCAGAAATAGCTTTCGATGATATGAAAGGGTCTTTTTTAACCATAAGGACGATCCGCCTATCTGTTTCTGGACTGGTTTTCTTTGGTCTACCGCGAGTTTCTCTTTTTTGTTTTTTACATAAAGCATTTTGGACAAAATGTAAAGATCTTCCTATGCTCTTTGCTATTTCCCGTAATGATTTTCCTTGATTTCTCATCGTTTGAACAATTTTTTTCTCATCTTCGGTACAATGATGATTTCGTACCATTTTCTTCAAAAGAGTCCTATTTTTTATAAAATTGTTGCTAAAATTTAAATTATACTTACTGTTTCACGTAAATAGGAACAAAAAATTGCACAAAAAAAAAATTGTATATAAACAAATTACAAATTACTGATGTGTATCTATTTTTATGAGCAAATAATTTTTTGTAATTCAAATAAATTCGTTTTTAAAAATCAACATGAAAGCAAATAGTTGCCAGATTTTTGACTGACATGACATTGCCAGATAGAAATTTTAATAATATGATGTATTCTTAACGCTTGCGAGGAAATTTTCAATGTTACCGCCATTTAAATTTTTTCCAATTAGGTGTATCTATTATTTTGAGCAGATGTGTATGTCTCATACAACTACAAAATACATTGACTAACAAGTATTATGTTGTTGCAAGAGTTAGGTTTTTGATAATTACGTCTGTATGTTACCCTATTTATGTTTATTTATTATTACAATCCTCATACTCATCCGCATTTAACTTTCAAACATCTACAGTAATGTCAAAATAGAAGACTGAACAACTTCAGTATTCACATGACTGAATTGTTCAATTGTGATAAAAATTATGGATATAATCGAATTATTCGATTGGGAACAAATCACATCGAATCTAATGTATCTACATAGATATTTGATCTGAAAATTTAAGTCGAACATTTATAAAGAAACAACAAAAAAATTTCACCTTGAATTTTTTAAAAAGTTTTGCGGATTAGTACCCTAATATACATACAACAAAAATAAAAAGTAACCTAACAGTCAAACATGTTTTTAAGTGTTTTTAGGTATTTTTAGTTACATATTTACATTATCATTGCTTGCCGCATTGTTCAGCCACAAAGCAATATTTTGGATTACATACTCATGTACATGCAAAATACATGTAAACATAATTGCGACTGCGGCTATGATGCCAATTGTAATTAATCTTTTTCGCAAAATGAATTAGCCTGTTCTAACATTTATTTCACTGCCAAGTTTTCTACAAAAATACTTCAAAATCAAATAATCCAATTATAACTTACCCGTCTTCTCTTTGTCATCAGGTGCCTCGTCATGTAGCAGCTGCTGTTCATCCTCACCAATTGTTAAATTAATACCTTCTTCATTGTCGTTGTTGCCAGCATCACCATTAGTTTCATCTTCGTTATTTAATAATTCATCCGAATCGTTATGTTCATTGGTTTGTTCTTCCTCTTCATGAGCTTCTTCATCATTTTCAACATCATCTTCAATATCATCTATGTCATTTACTATGACACATTCATCATCAACATCGCCTACTTGATCGACTTCATCATCATCGTGTTCATAGTCATCATTTTGTGGTTCTTCTTCCTGATCTATGGGCTCCTCCTTTATTTGAACTTCCTCTATAGGTTCTTTAGTTAGAGATTTATTTTTATCATTTTTAATTTCTGCTGCAACAGATTTAGGAGCGGCCGCCTTTTTCATAGGAGTACCCTTGCCCGTAATAAAAACATGTTTTGCCGGATCCAAGCCTTCCCCTTTAAGAGCCTTAAATAATATTAAATATAATAAAGACAAAACTATTATTTTGAATTTATCAATATAAACATACCTTCTCTAATCGTTCTGTTAAAACAGACTTTGGTCCAATTGTGTCCAATTTTCTTTTTTCTAATTCTTCCTTAAGGTCACATACACGTAATTCATTCAATTTTTTGCCTGTTTCAGACATTTTATAAAATTGTCTTTTTTACTTTTGTATTAATAACTCTTTATAGATTAAATAGGTTATGGCTTGCTTAATCAGTGTTCAACTTTTGCAGTTTGAAATTAAATTCAGAAAATTAAATTAATATTTTTTATGTCTGCAATGCTGTATGGAAAATTTTTTCTTCAAGAATAAAAATGGCGTATTTGATGAATAGTGGTGCCCAATTAGAGTTGATTTAAATGTGAATCATACAAAACTGGAATGAAATGAAATGGAACAAACATTAAAAAATACGAATAATTAAGGAATACAAAGTTAAATGAATTCAATTTATATAATTTACAATTTTGTTCATATTCACCATTGATATAGTTGTGCCTCAAGCTAATAAAAATTTATAAAAAAAACTTATATGAGAAAATTTTAGTTATAATAAAAAAATTAATAGTTATCAAACTTGTGGTTTTTAAAAATTTAAGTTTAGATAAATGTTTATTATTTATTCGGATACAGAAGCCAACTTTATCTACTATAATTATTCTCATTTATAATTAATAAAAAATGTTTACATATATTAAAAATATAACCCCCTTCTCCTCGTAACATAAGCTTGGATATTTTTATATTCGTAAAAAAATGTTATTTGAAGAACACGTGTGTTCGTACATCACAATAAAGGTTAAGCTTTGTGGCTGAGAAATAATCACTCGTATCGAGGTTTTCATAGGCGTTTTACGCCATGCACAGTTTCGTAATAGATGAAAGTTAAGATGCAAAATATTTCTTTAATCTATTACGAAACTGTGATGTTCGAAGGTGCTGCGGCAACTGCGATATATTAATAAGTTTTACATTACATAAACAAAACGGGACAAAAGTAATAATTAAGCACAAAAATCAAGTAATAAATAAAAATAGCCATAAAAATAAAAACATACAAAAATAAATTACATTCTTATATATGTACGTGTTCTCTACATCTTGAACATAAAGTTGGAAATAAAGTTCCGTTATTTCTTACCTCTGTCTATTCTTGACAAATATTTATCATAACAATTAATGATATGGGGTTATATTAGGAAATAATAATTGCGTAAAAAGACGGGGGTTATGAGAACAAAAATTAATTACAAACGTCTAAAAGAATTTTTACTACTTAATTTTTATTTAAGTAAATCAGATCATATCAGACGTCATAATCATTAAATATAAAAAATAGTATATATTGCATCCGAAAAGGGTAATTATGTATGTATTTATATTTGCTCCAGTGCATAAATGTATACATATATTATAGTTTAGAAATCAAATCCGCTAAATAATTAAAAAATACACTAATACAAAATTATTAGGAACAAATCAAGATCCGCGTAACAGTTTATATTTTCATAATTTTTTTTCTGTTAACATTCACATTTTCAGTATTGCCGGCCTTCGGCCGGGTGAAGGGACTTTTAACTCTGGGGTGTATCGAACACCGGCTTCGTTAAAATCACTTTTTCTGTATATCAAAATTTTCTGAAGTACTGTCATATAAAATCAAAAAGGAATTTTTGGTTCACAATATTAATAAACTGTACCATATTATATATCATATTAAAGGTATTGTGAAGCACTATTCAATGATACCCATAACGATCAGTTTGTTTTCCAAATATATGAGAAATGTACTATTATATGTATTGACTTTAAATTCATATAACTCTTAAACTAAGAGAGAGCAGGGAAAAATATTAACGTTTTTGTGCTTATAATTATGAGAGCTATCAACACCAAAGAAATTATAAAAATGCAAGCTGTTTCGCTGATCTTGATTTATACCAATTATTAATACAAATATTACGATTTTTAATAGTTAAAAAATAAGAGCCATCAAAAAATTATATATAATATTTATTTTTCTAATTAGCTTGTTGTATTTGTTTGGTAGTACTCTTCTTATTTGTTTATATCAAAAAATACAACCATCATTAAACTTTCCAACTAATGTAAAATACAACACTGCAGTCTGGGGAGAACGCCAAAAAAAAAGTAATCGTGTTGAATATAAATGATTATTCGATTGGTATCACTGAAATCGATAACTTAATAAAAAATAACTTGGTCACACTTTTTACGATGACGTTTGGCCGCCATATTGCTCTTTCTTTCTTTTTCTGACCACGTTCTCTGCGAGTCGTATGAAATAAACATGAGCCTCACAATTTCCAAAAAACGCAAGGTAATTTTACAAAAAAAGCCTTTAAATTATATATAATTTACGGTATTTGTAATGGCATGTTAAAATGTGTAAAAATTTAATGTGAAAAGTGTTAAAATTCCACAAAAACATTGAAAATCTTAAACTAACCTCAAAATGTGCAAGTGTCAAATTTTGTTGGCTCGTCAACTTGTAGGAGGTGGCTACAGATAAATAAAATAAATGTATACAGATTGAAATTAGTGATTCTTTTTAATAATTTAACTATGAGTGATAACGTTTTTAATGATGTGTGTTTGTTTTTTTGTTTTAGTTTGTTGCCGATGGCATGTTCAAGGCTGAATTGAACGAGTTCTTGACTCGTGAACTCGCCGAGGATGGTTACTCCGGTGTTGAAGTACGTGTAACCCCCGCCCGTACTGAAATCATCATCATGGCCACCAAGACCCAACAGGTTTTGGGTGAAAAGGGTCGCCGCATTCGTGAATTGACCGCTATGGTTCAAAAGCGTTTCAACTTCGAAGCTGGCCGTATTGAATTGTACGCCGAAAAGGTCGCCACCCGTGGTTTGTGCGCCATCGCTCAAGCTGAGTCTCTCCGTTACAAGTTGACCGGAGGTTTGGCTGTCCGTCGTGCCTGCTATGGTGTCTTGCGTTTCATCATGGAATCTGGTGCCAAGGGTTGCGAAGTCGTTGTATCCGGCAAATTGCGTGGTCAACGTGCTAAATCCATGAAATTCGTTGATGGTCTCATGATCCACTCTGGTGATCCCGTCAACGATTACGTTGAATCTGCCACCCGTCACGTTTTATTGCGTCAAGGTGTGTTGGGTATCAAGGTCAAGATTATGTTGCCCTACGATCCTAAGAACAAGATTGGCCCCAAGAAGCCATTGCCCGACAATGTATCTGTTGTTGAACCCAAAGATGAGAAAATCTATGAAACTCCTGAAACAGAATACAAAATGCCCGCTGTTGTGCCCATCTATGATGAAGCAGCTGAAATCTAAAGTAGCAGTGTTTATTTAATACTTTAATTCAACAATTCTTTATAAGAATCACAAGCGTATGTGAGGGTCATGTATTGTTTTTTTTTATAAGACAACTTATATTTTGAATGTGAATTCAAAATAGAAATAAATGTAAAATTTATTTAAAAACAAATTCTAAAAAGTTTTCTTTATTATAGGACTTTATTTTTTTTTATTTAACTAATGTTTTGATTACACTGATGATTGTCGGAATTTATAGTACAATGCTTGGTTATCTAAATTTATAAACACTCCTATCGTATGAAAGTAATTATTGTTAAGCTTTTATTTTATTTAGTTTTTTTTTTGCGATTTGACTCAATTACATCTGGGTAATACTATAGCATATTTTTTTCAAACGTGGCGTTGTTTGTTACAAACTGCTTTTCATTTCAAAGGAACTGAAAGGAATCTGTTTTGAAACTAAAAATTTTGTTTACCCATTTGAGATTTTTTGAAACTGACTGAAAGATCATTGTTTACGTTTTGGTACTCAGATTGCGAAAAAGATCGTCAATAGCCTTTCGTCTGTCGAATTTGTGTTAAATCCGTATTAAAGAATTTAAAAATATCAGCAATTCATTTCATAAAATCATTCTCAAATACCACTAGTACTTTAGCCTAATTCAAAAGCTTTTATCTAAAAAGCAAAGAATTCATTCACTTTTCAATGTTAAAAATAAGAAAAGGTAAAGTAAAAATCTCCCGGGGAATTTTGATTCATAATTGGGCTGATTATAAATCATTCGACTAAGTCCTTTTTTTGGGACTCAGTACATTTTCTATTATTTATTTTGTTTTTTAGCGCACTTAGCACATTTTATAATAATAATTTTTCTTTATTTTTATATGTATGTATGTCGAGATGATAATAATTTTCAAAATGATAATGAATATTTCATTAAAAATTTATGATTTACGTTTTTTGGTTGAAATTAAATGAATAAACCAATAATTAAAACAAGTTTCACGCTACTATATATTTAATCACGTAGTTATATTTAATTCCATTTGACTGATACAATAATTTTCCAATTTTGACAAAGAAAGGATGTTTGCATATCACAAGAAGGAGTTAGCACGATTGCATACCACAGCATAACAACGAGAAAAACTGAAATACTTAATTGTAAAATTTGTTTAGGCAAACAGTTTATTTTTACTTATTCTAGCGTTTAGTATCAAAATCAGCATTTTCATAAATAGTTGACTTATCACGTTTGCACATTAAGCTAATGATTATTTCATTAGCTTAAATGAATAAACTGAAAGACTTCAGTAAATTTATTTAATTTACTAACGAATTAATAAGTACTAATAATTAATTCGTAACGTTTATTTTAATTTAATTGTTAGGAGATGATTTTAGAAATTTCACAATTAATTATTTCAAACCATTGTAGAATTAGCAAGGTACAATTATTAGAAAGTATGCTCTCAATTATACATTCCCTATAACGTCAAACAAAAGAAAATTAAAAAATATAAAAAGGAAATGCCAAAAAAAAATAATTGAATTTAAATTTTTTTTACGAAAAAATTCAATTTCAACCATAAATTCATTAATAATTGAAGAAAAACTATATTTTATTAAATAAATGTGTACTAATTTCAATTAAAACGTTAAAAATGTATAAAATATCGTGGTAACAAATTGAAAAAAGGTAAGTAATTAAACACATAGTTTGACGTTTTAGGGTTGAATAATGAAAACTCTCTCTAATAATTGTACCTGGTAACTGATTGTACCATGTTTCAAACCTTATTTTGAAACTAAACGTAAGAAGTAATTCTTTTGTTAATATGGTAATATAAATTTGTCAAAAATAACAACATTTTAAAGAATTTATTGTTTGTTTAATATAACGATTCTCACAGAATTTGGTAAAGTGATTTACGCTTTAATTGTGGAATTTATAATTTTTTAATATTGTAAATCTGCTCAATTACGGAAGGACATTTTTTGTATGTGGGCTAGGTGCAATAAAATAGTTGTTGGATTATGATTACAAAATATTTGGACTGTTACAAGGACTATAAACTTATTTATACAATTTTTATTAACATAAAACATAAATCGTCCCCTTAATAAAACAATAGTGTATAATTTTGTTTGCCATTTCGAAATAATTGAATTTAAAAGTTTTGTGTTAGTAGTAGAGTCCGGGACGAGAAATCCCGGGTATTCAGCAAAATTTTCAATCCCGAAATCCCTGAAAATAGTACGAGAATTCCCGGGAATTATTTTCCTTAGTTTTATGTGATTTTTTTGAACTTGATTTTCTCTAAAAAATGCTTAAAGCTCAAAAAAAAATGCAGAATATTCATACAAGAAAAAAGATTAAACCCAAATAGACCAATAACAAGTTCATTATTCAAAATACTCCCGGCAGTCACAAAATTCTATCCGATCGAAAATGGAATTCTTTTAGTATTTTGCTTTTTCACAAAGAGTAATAATAATTTTTGTAATAAAACCATCTTCCGTGGAATTGAATTTTGTTTAATATTATTGGATTTTCTTCCAGTTTTAATTAACATCTACGAACATAACGAAGTCTACAAAATTTAAATAAATGGAAATTGAAGCCATTCCGATACAAATGGTGACGACATGTTTGTGTATAACCAAAAATCGTGTCAGTTTATCTCTTTATATTAAATTTTTACTGGATTTTTTTATTTGTATCCAATTAAATTTTAAAACCAAAGGCATTTGTTAGATTTTAACGAAGTCTACAAAATTGAATAATTTGTTCTAGGCGGGAATTCCCGTGATCCCGGGAAATTTCAAAATGAATCCCGATTTCCCTGGGAAAAGAAAAACTCTAGTTAGTGGACATCTAGAACAAAAGCAATATTTCAATTGATCTTTTGACCCACTTTGTGGAAGTAGAATTTCACCAAATTTTGACCACATAGAATCAGTTATGTACATATATTCTTATTATGCAATAAAAAAAAAATAATAAATATCGTCACCTAAAATGCAAAACAACGTAACAACAAAAATGCCAAAATCGAATGTAGATAATGATGAATAACTTTAAAAATAATAAAAAAAAACAAAATCTTTATTTAGAAATGGGTAGAATTGAATGGAAAGATTAAATATGAGAAATAAAGTTTATATCAGAGATACTTCTCATTTTGCAATGGTTTTTTGCCTATCACTTTAAACATTTTTGAAATGATGTTACGTTATTTTGCATTTTAGGTAACGATATGCTTATACACTATTGTTTTATTGAGGTGACGAAATATTTTTATGAGGTATTTTTCTTCATATAATTAATAAACGTTAAAAATTTCAAGAGAAGACAAGATTTTTGGGTCTCTTGAAGGGTAAAGTTATAACAATTTCTGATCATAGGTAGATCTGTCACAGCAAAAGAACCAAAAAGAAGTCCGTCAAAAATTAAAAAAAATAATTTTTGAACTTTCAAATGAACAATCTAAATACAAAATTTATTGACATTGAGATAATAAATATATTTTTGGTGGTTGTTTTAAAATTGTTTAGACCTGCGATGACCAATTTTAGAGGGGCATCTATGTAAGTGTTATTTTCATTGTAATATACTTATGCAATATCAAGGAATAATATTTTTAATCGAGTTATCTTTTGTTTAGAAAATTTTATGAAAAATTATACATATTTTAGGTAATTTGTTTTAATTTAAAACAAAGAAATTAATTTTAATTTCTGTATTGAATTTTTATTTTGAGTTGTTGATATAGAAGTAGAAAGATTGAATAAAATTATAGCAAAATAACAAAAAATATGTGGGGATTATATTTCATATATTGCCAAGGGATATGGCATAAAGCTTTTAACATCAAGCTCAACCAAATATTTAGTTTAAGAATTGTACATCACTGATTAGAACCTGAATATGAAAAGTGTGTTTTCTATGAATCACAATTTCAACTACGAACCTATATAAATACAAATTAATTCAAACACACCTCTGACTGTGTATAAATTCATTAAGATATCTCCAATATTTCTAAATCACTGTGTGCTGTGAATCTAGAATAGAACTGACCATTGCATAAATACATAGAAGGTAAGGATAGAGAAACATTAATAAAAATATATAAAATATCTACTCCCCTTTCCAAAATTTTCATCGGGCGGGTAACAATTAAAATACAGATAAATTATAATAAATAAATTGGAAAAACTCCATGTGATTTTTTTGTTTTTTAATGCTGAACTTTGAATTCAGTTTGTATTTCCGACCATTGCTTGAAGTTGGGTGCTCGTCTATATCGATTTAAGAGTTGATTATTACTAATGTTATTACTTATCAAATATGTACAAATATTTACTTTTTTTAAAAATCTTTGAGAAAAATTTAAAACAATTAACAATCCCAATAAGCATTTTTACTGGAATTCAAGTTGAAAGCATGTGCCTTGAATTATAGTCAAACAATTGAATTACAGTTGTATTACACTTTATTTCAATAGCATTCTCCAGTAAAAAGGAAACATAAATTTAAGCCATATGTTTTTTGTTTGAAAAATAAATAAATTTTCAAATATTTTTCATGTCTAAAGTATAATTACATTTGCATTCAAATCAAATTCCAACAAAATGTTCAAGTGCTTTAATTTTTGGGGCTTTGGTGCTTACTGGGATTTGTCAAAATTTTGTCATTTTTCCTAAACACGACTAGACGCTTCGAGATATTACAAAAAAACTCTTTACATATTAGTGGGAGTTTGTTAGAAATTAGGTAATATTTTTAGAAACTTTTTTGTTAACTATTGCCGAAGATATTTGCGAATACATATCTTAAATATCTTTCAAATTATATGATATAAAAAATGTAAAAACATTTTGTAAAAAAAAGGTTTAAATATGTAAAATTGTCTGAAAACATAGCGAGTTAAATGGAAACTACAAAAAGTTAGCATACCTCAAGGCGTAGTTTTTCTATTAATACAAGTAATACTGAATGTATCATTTTGTATGTAACACCTGTATTCAAATATTAGCTATATTCATGGAGTAAATGTAAAAACGAATCCTTGTTCGTTCAGCAACGTTATTAAGTTAAATTTTTATAATGACCTTTATTCATAGTAACGCATACCGTTTCTACATTTTCTTGAAATTACGAAGTCAATACCACCTACGTTAGTGTAGATCGCATTAAACATACTCCCTTAAATATGCATTTAAAATTTTATTATAAATGAAGTTAACATAAACTGTGATCTCCTTAATTGTATTGCAAATGTACTAACAAAAGGAATTTTAACACCAATTTTATAATATAATTTTGTCTTTTTTATCTTTGAGTGAATACAACATAATCCCTTTTTTTATTAAGGAACTTGTTAAACATTCACTGATTATCATCATCTACATAAAACATGACAAACGAACGAGGAAACAAATGAATGAATGTGCAGCAAGAAGCAACACCAACCAACAATATTTAAGTTATTTTCTTGTTAAATTACAATTACGTAGCGTTCAATACAATACTTGATTTGGATGTCATCTTAGGTTACCGGCCATGTTTTGTGAATGTGTACAATCATGTCTGGTTACTAAAAATAAGAAAGATTATTTTTCAAAAAAAAAAAAAAAAATGCAAAGAAATTGTTTATGTGTTCTTTAAAAAACACTTTGACAAGTTTATTTTTTGTTTATTTATATTTTTTTTTTGGTATTTTGTGGGGTAATCCGGAATGACCCACATATTCAGCAAGATCACAAAGGAAATGTAAATGCAATTAATGAATGAAAGGTACTATGGAGAATCATATTTACAAGCATTTAATTTTATGTTTTTAGTTACTCTTATTTTGTTGTCCTTAAGCACAGTGATTGAAAGGTATTAATTGTTTAGGCAGGAACATGGAATTGGTGATAAAGTGAGTGACAATACAATGGAAACTTTTTCGAAAACTATATTACAACGTAATTTCAGTTTAATTTTTGTAATTGTTTCGGCACAATAAGTTTATTAAGAAGTTAGTAAAAATGGTTAATAATAAACGATTTTAATGTTGGATTGAAGAAAAAACTATTCAATTAATAAATTAGCAGTTTCAAAAATAATAAACAAACAGAACATTTGCCCGAAAGTCACCGTAAAACTACACCCAGACAAAGTTATTTAATAGCAAAAGAGAGGTTATCATCAATAATTTAAAATACGAAATTAGTTCTCGAACTGTAAGTCGCTTACAAATGATGCCGATATTGAGTGCTATCAAACTGCGAAGTAACCTCTTGTTTCTAAAAAACCGTAATACTCGTATAAAATTAGCTAAGAGCCTTTAAACTGGTCGAGACAGAACTAGAATACTATTCTCTTTTCTTATGAATCCAAATACAATTTAAGAGGCTGTTTTGGGAGAACATTGGTAAAACCTCAGAAGGTAACGAGACTGGACCCCAATATTTTGGGGTGGGTCTGTTTTTCAAAGAAATTCATAACAGTGCAATAGGATATAGATCCATTTTTAACGATGTATATACTGAGTAAAATATGTCCCTAGTTTAGAGATCCCAAAAATCACCTATGATTGTAAGCGAGTGGATACAATCCAATGAGGTTCGTGTTTTAAAGTAGCCTGTCCAATCGCTAGATCTCAATCCTTTAGAGAACCTATGGGGAATTGTAGATCACAAACTACGGACTAAAAATTATACATTGAAAAAAGCTTTATCAGATGCGGTATTAGGTAATGGCAAAATAATTCTTAGAAGATGATTGAATCTTTAATTGGTTCAATGCATCGTCACTGGGATGCTGTAATAAAAAAGAAGGGATATCTAATAAAAGTTTCCACTGTTTTTGCAATACTTTTTAGTTTGTTTTCTATTTTAAAAATTTCATTAATTATGGTCTTAAAAAATATAAAATTTCATAAGAACTCATTTATGGAAAGCAACATTTTTTAATTTAAATTTTTTTTACACCATTTCCAATTGTATTTCAGATGTGTCTAATTGTATTTTAGAAACTTCCAATTGAATTTCAGAAATATCTAATTATATTTCAGAAAATTCCAATTATATTTCAGACATTTCTAATTATATTTCAGAATTTTCTAATTATATTTCAGAATATTCCAATTATATTTCAGAAGTTTCCATTTATATTTCAGAACTTTCGAATTGTATTTCAGAATTTTCTAATTGTATTTCAGAATTTTTCAATTGTATTTCAGAAATTTTCATTTGTATTTCAGAATTTTTAATTTATACTTAAAAAGTTTCTAATTGTATTTCAGAATATTCCAATTGTATTTCAGAAATTTCCATTGGCATTGCTATTAGACTTTTCTGAAATACAAATGGAAATTTCTGAAATACAATTGGAAAATTCTGAAATACATTTAGAAACTTTTTAAGTGTAAATTAAAAATTCTGAAATGCAAATGGAAATTTCTGAAATACAATTGGAAAATTTTGAAATACAATTGGAAATTTCTAAAATACAATTAGCAATTTCTGAAATATAAATGGAAAATTCTGAAATATAATTGGAATTTTCTGAAATATAATTAGAAGAGACGGTAATTGTAGTTATTTACGAAACGGTAGGTGTAATGAAAGTTTCTTTATATTGTTACGTTTTAACCTTTTCAAAACGTTTGGTTTATTTCCTTTAAATAAACCGGATACTTTTGATTGCAAATAAAAGCCGTTTAGTAGTTTGAAAATGGTAACAACTCTTTATTTATTCAAATGTACAACAACAGAATTAAATAGTCACTCAATGTTTTTTATACACGTTTGTAAATTCGCAGAAATACAGACACAATTTATAATGTACACCATAGCTGTAAATTGTGAATATTTTTATTCAAAATATTTCCAAAAACTCGATTATTTTTGAATTTTAGTTATATTTGAAAAAATAAATTTGTATTGAAATCATTCTATATTATTCAAAATAGGATACTAATTAATATATATATATTTATAATATAAAGCAATAAATATTATTTGATTTAAATAGAATACGATATTAAATAAATTATACTTAAAAGTTTTGAATAAACATTCATAAAATTATACTAATATTATTTGTATTTTAGTAACAATAAGTTGTATTTTATTCAATATATAATGAATAGATTTTAAAATATTTTAATCAATATGAAAATATGTAATTATTTTCAATTTATATTTTTATAGTCAAAATTAAATATTAATTTAGTTTATTCAAATAGTTATAAATGAAATGTTATTTTACTTATTCGAAAATTTGTTGATGGATTTTATTCAAAGCAATTTTCTTTGAATAATTTTATTTCTCCAAAAAAAAGAAAAATATTTAAATATTCAACAAAAAAATTTAGAATACTTTTATTCATAGAAATTTTCTTTGAATAATTTTATTTGTGAAAATAAAGTCAAATATTTTAACAACAAATTTTTGAAAAATTTTATAAAAAAATATTTTTGTGTGTGAAAATGAGCTCGGACGATGAAGATTTTTCATCCGATGATTATGAAAAACATCCTTCGTTTGCTATGAAAAAATAAAAACAATGCTCAAAAATAATTCAACGATAAATAGCCCTAGGAGAAATGCCATGTCAGACGATCATTTTGAACAACTAGTTACTTTAAAAACAGTTTTCAAAAATAATTCAAGAATTTTGTTCTTCACAATTTAAATTAATAATAAACCTCCAATTGAAACCATAAATCTGTGTTCATATTTTAGTGATAATCAATGATTAAGTAGTAGTTTTTAAAAATAGAATATTAGATATCAGAGAATTAGGGTCTGAAAAAAAATTTGTAATTCGTTTTTCAACTCAGAATGCAATCAGAAGACATTTTACATCAGTATTATTGTGAAATAAAAATATTCTTTAACATTTATTAGAATTATTTCTATTCAGTAATTTTTGGAAAAATAAATTTATTTGTTTCAAATTTGTGAGAAATAAAAATATTTCTAAAGTTTTATTAGAATTATTTCTATTCAATCATTTTTTGTTTGAATAATTTTAGTTTTTTGTGTTTTGTTTGAATAAATATTCCAAAGAAATTAGTTGATTTTTTTTGTATCTAAATAAAATAAATTTAAATTTTATTCAACTTTGTTTTATTTGAATATATAAACTTTTACTATTTTCTAAAAAAATATCAATATAATTTAATTAAACTAATATAAAATGATTATATTTATAATTTATTTGGTTTTAAAAGATATAAATATGGATAAATTTAACTGTAAATATTATTAATAAATTAGACAAATACTTTATTTAACTAATAAATAATTTGGAATATAAATATTTATAATTGGAAACAAAAACTAAAATAATATAAAAAATATTTATATTTTGTATTTTATTCACAAGTTACAGCTATGATGTACACGAATTTACTTGAAAAACACAACACACTTTAAGGCACTCAGTTGATGTTTATTCGAAAAGCGTCTCTGATAAACTCACTCACGACTGGAACCTCTGCCACTATTTATAACACTGCCATCTGTACTCTAGATTGTTCTTTAACTGTCAAAATTCGAATATTCTAGATCTTACTAATACATACGCCATCTGTGGTGTACTTTCTACAATGTTCTTTAACTGAATATTCGAATTCGAATACAGCGTTGCCAACTTACGATCAAATCAACTGACAGCTTTTATTTAATAATGCCCACAGATATGTTACAGTTTGCTATTACAGCACTGTTATTTGAAAGCATTATGCTACTTTTAAATATTAAAATCGTTATATTTGAATTCAAGTACAATTTCGTAACAATATGTATATATAGAAAAATTTTTATAAGCACATACGCGAAAGAAATGGATAACCACAATTAATTACATCCTGGAAGTGATTTTTTTTAAAACTAACTCGATACATTCTTTAATTAAAATTGCCATAATGCAAGGACGTATGATTTCCCCCCACTAAATATACATTAATCAGTATTGTGATTTGAATTTTTAGGTATTTTAGTTTTCTCTACTTTAAATTGACTATAAGTTTCACTTCTGTTAAAAAAATACTAAAATATAAAATCTTTCCAAAAAACAAATGCAATTTTTCATACTTTGTATTAAACCAAAGAGGAGCAATCATTTATTAAGTTTTTTTTTAACACAAGCAATTACGATATTTGGGTTTTGTTGCAGTTGCTATTGGTTAGTACATGCTACAAGATCACGCATCAAATATCGATGGAACATAGTCATAAATCTAAATTGGTTGCTACAAGAGGATTCATTACTTTATGAGCATTCCGTTAGACATTAAGTTTAGTATTAAAAGGGTGTTATGGTATGTGATGTTTATAATTATTAGTAAGAACGAATCTTGTATATTTTCTATTAATAAAAAATATTAGTGGTAAATTTCACATTCATGCATTTAAATGTTGTTGGGATCAAAATACTTACGTATTGTGATCCGAACAAAGTTTTTCATATAATTTTATCCAAAACTATTTACCAATTCAACCTATTTAAAATCCTTGTATTTTAAACGTAGGAGGGACATTTTTTTTAGCTGGATTTGGCAAGAGATTCATGAGTATTTGAGTGATTTTCGGAAGTAGATTTTCCCGATCCATAAAAAAAAATAGTTTTGAAATTTTTTTTGTAAGACCAAAAATTAACTTATCTAAACCAAAACAAAAAGTTCGGAATAAATGTGGATCAAATTGTTCCTAATATTTGCAATCCTATTGAAATTTTGATATAAATTTTAGTTTTAGAATCTCAATATGTAATAAAATCTTTATTTATTAACAGAACTCAATTAAATTTTCAACGTTTTTTAAATTTCAACTTTTCGAATGGCGTAGGGGCGACATATTCGAAAAATAGGACATGTTTTTTATACCCAAATGTTATCCGTAAAGATACCTTACAGAAAAATATAAAATTGTTATAAGTATGTTCTTAAAGAATGTTTATTTTTAATAAAAAAAGAGATAAGTCTCATTTTCGTCCAAAAAACAGCAAAAATAAACTATTTTTAGAGTATTTAAATTGAAAATCGTTTATTTTTGGATCCATAATTGATATTCCTCTAAAATCTTTAGCATGTTATTCGTAATTTAATTGTCTAACTAACAAAAAAAAGTCCATTCGGTCCAAAAGTACGACCTATATTTTTAAAAAAGCGGACCAAGGTATGGCAAAATTTTAAAATTTCAATTTTGAAATGCCTATAACTCGGAAATTATCTTATATATAAATAGGCCGTACGTTTTTTTGTGGTACACTTTTAAGTATGTTATTGTCCACCAATATTGATGAAACATCGCTGTTACTATTTATATACACAGCACAGATGTTTCATGAATAATCTAAGTAACGGAAATACTAGAATGTTCTATTTCAACAATGATCATTTAGAGCTGCTTTATAGTTAATGCTGTCATACTTATAAACATTGTTAATAACAGCATGATATCAACATTGTTGATAAGTAGAAGTTTCTACAGATAGAAATGTTTATAAACATGATCGTTTCAGATCGTTAAATTCAAATTGATAATGTAATTTTGTAACAATATTTTTGGTTTGTTCCTAATATCATGAAATTGTAGAAAGTGTTAAGCCTTAAAATTGCACAAATATAAAATAACCTTAATTTTAAAAAGATCCTGTTTCTGACACTATTCGTTGTTGTTTTTAGTTTCTTAAGAGAAATTCCTTATTGTTGTTTTTGTGTCGTCGTAACATTAAAAGGCACCTGTTTGTTGTTGCAATAGCAGTTGCTGTTGTTATTGTTTTACATTTTAAAGCGATCGTCGGTGTTCAACATAAAAAATTAAGTAAAAAAATGGTTTGTTGTAACAAAACACTAAAATTGTAGCAAAAATCTAATAAAAACGTGAGCATTCCAAAAGAGCAGAAATAGACAAATCTTGAGAAAAATGTTTTACCAAAATAAATATAACAATTGTTACTATGTGCTATAAAATAGCCAGGGGCGTTTAATAAAAACTGAAATAATATAACAAATTAGGTTAAAAATATGGGTCAACAGAAAGATTTACAATCCTTAATTTGAAAGCCATTTAGAATTTGATTAAATTTATTTACAAATCGTCATTTCAAGGATTTAGGTCTTTTTAAAAATATTCAATGTTGTGATCTCGTGTATTTTCCTGCGCCACTAGTAATGAACGAAAAAGATTTTACCGGCTCTGACAAATTACAAGGTATTAGCCAAGGCGTATTTAACAAGGTGAAAGCAGTGGCGAATTGATATAAATACAAGCGAATTCACTAATTTTTTTGATATGGAATTTGACATAAATGCGTACCGGCGAATATTTTTTATATGTGTAGTTTGACATTATCGCTTACTATTTCTATAATCAGCTGTGCTCCCGATGACACCTTATTAAATGCACCTTGGTATTAGCTTTTACGCCATATTGTTGAATCTACATCTGCCGAATTCGCTGTAAATTATTCTGTTTGTTTTGCCAAATAACCATGGACGGATATACCGTTGGACAGCATGATGCAAGTGATAAAATTGTTTATAAAAAATAGTGTTCTGTTTGAAACAAAAAAGTCAATGTTTTTTGTGAATGACGCTGGTGGACTCATCTGTCCATATTTCTTTGAGAACGACGTTGGCCAGTTGGCGAGGCCATCACCGTCAACGACGAGCGCAATAATTCGATGATTACGAAACTTCTTTTGGTCTGACTTGGATGATATGGACACCAAGTGATGTGAACGGATCACCGATATCGTTCGATTTGACCCCATTAGACTTTTGCTTGTGGGGTATTCTTAAGTAGGCGTAACTAGTTTTATAACAGTTACTTTCCCCTAGGATTATTTAAATAAATTAACTATTTAACACGCCACTGTTCCTCACACGACCTCATATTGATACGATTACTAAAAATGTCCCACAAACTTTATTTCTAAACGTTGGAATACTTTTTTAACTCTTTAGAAATGTGTATGCATAAGTGTGAGATGTGTTTTAGAATTCAATGAATTTTGTCTACCTTGCTGTGTAAATAAATGGAAAACAACAATTACATACCTATAATAAAGTTCTACAAGAAAATTCATTAGCCTGTTTATTTAGTGAATCTTTAAAAACAAAACTCTATTACAAACAATAACAATCTAGTAAGTACAACATAGAATTAGTTGCCAAAGTGTGCAGTTTTTTCACCCTACACCAATTCAGAATTTTCACAAATGCATTTTGTGTCATTAGTAAGAATTGAATTTACTCTCATCTATCTATCTTCTTATCTTATCTATATATATAAAAATTAAATGGTCCATGTATGTAATGGCATCACGTGAGAACCGCTGGAGCGATTTGGCTGATTTTTTTTATATTCGGGTAAAACTCGGATTTTTTTCAACTGTTATAAAAAAGCTCCTTGAAGTATGCAGTACAAATTTAGATATTTTATTTGCAAATAAATAAGAACAGGCATGAGTATGCGGGTTAGAGAAACCTGAAGAACTAACATTAGTAAATGCTACCGGGCGAATCCGGGGAGGTCAACTAGTATATAATATTATACTATTGACCTAAATATTAAATAAACATTTGCAGAAATCAGTTATTTATTATACGTTACACCACCATAATTTTGTAGGGTATAATAAAGTATACCGATCGACCGTTCGTCCGTCTGGCTGGTTGGTTGGCTGGTTGGTCACTTTAACGTGCTTAAATCTCTTAAAAATGTTGGTATACACACAAAATTCAACATAAATAAACCTTCATATAGACATAAATCACACCACCTAATTTCATGGTGTACGGTCAATAATTGGTCATAGCTCCCATATAAGGGCCACTTCCGAAATTTTTTTTTTTATACCCTTCAGCTTCGTGAGAAGGGTATATATAAGTTTGTCATTCCGTTTGTAATTTCTACATTTTTCATTTCCGACCCTATAAAGTATATATATTCTGGATCCTTATAGATAGCGGAGTCGATTAAGCCATGTCCGTCTGTCTGTCTGTCTGTCTGTCTGTCTGTCTGTCTGTCTGTCTGTCTGTCTGTCTGTCTGTCTGTCTGTCTGTCTGTCTGTCTGTCTGTCTGTCTGTCCGTCTGTCTGTCTGTTGAAATCAATTTTCTGAAGGCCCCAGATATCTCCGGGATCCAAATCTTCAACAATTCTGTCAGACATACTTTCGAGAATTTTGCTATTTAAAATCAGCAAAATCCGTCCATAAATAACGGAGATATGAGCAAAAATCCGAGACAACCTCTGAAAATTTCATCAAAAAACACAATGTATTGCATGCTTTGACAAAAAAACAACAAAACGTATGGTTGGATGTGCAAGCTTTGCGTATTTTGTTTTTTTTTTGTGTTTTGTTTCTTTTGACGTTGTTGTTGTTTTTTATACAACTAACCGTTTGTTTGGTTGTGTGTTGGTTTTTTTTACAAAAAAGCAACAAATCGTATGTTTGGATGTGCATGCGTTGCGTATTTTGTTTTTCTTTTGTGTTTTGTTTCTTTTGGCGTTGTTGTTTTTTATACAATTAAACGTATGTTTGGATGTGTGTTGGTTTCATTGGCTTGTGTATTTTGTTTTTTCTTTTGGTGTTTTGTTTCGTTTGGCGTTGTTGTTGTTTTTTGTGTTCTTGATAAATTTAGGATGCATCCACAACAAAGGTGAAGGGTATATAAGATTCGGCATAGCCGAATATAGCACTTTTACTTGTTTTATTTCATATTTTATTTATTGTATCTTCACAAAATAATGTGAACTATCAATAATTTGTTCAAATCTTAAATCTAAATATTAATTTTTATTTATGTCCCACCACAGTTGGACGAAAAATTATGTTTAATTTATATATCCTATCACCAGCGCAGGTCTGTTGGATTCCTTCTTCTTCTCATTTTTCTCATTACTTCTCATTAATGTTCGTGCAAGTGGGTTTGGGTGAACTTCTAACTTTTTCAAATATGACTCTGCTTGTTTTTTTATTTCATTTTTCCGAAAATCTCTCACGAATGTTTGCTCATTTACTAAGTGTAGGGTATTATATGGTCGGGCTTGACCGACCATACTTTTTTACTTGTTATTTATATATCTATGAAATTTTATTATTTTGACACTAATTTTGATATTATAATTATAGATGTACGTTACTATATGGTCGCCTATACTTCCATTCATATGTTTCATTTTCAATTTTCACCATCAACCTACAAAAGTAGTAAACTTAGGAAGAAAACTATAAAAAATGAAAACAATCCAAAAATTGTTACCTGTCAGTTTCATTTGAAAATCATGCAAAATACATTAAACTCACGAAAATCGCATAAAACACAGTATTTTGTGATACATTATGATGCCGTCGTATGTTCGCATATTTGTTCACTGTGCTATTATATGAATCTGAAAATGAACAGTTTGTGTGTAGAATAACTATTTATGTACATATGTAGGCATACTTATGTCAAATACTGTATTTAAGTGAGGGAAAAATTTGAGGCTGTCGAGCAAACATTTGCACAAAAACCAACATTTATTTATGTTTGAATCAAGATGATGTTGAGGATGATCACAGTGTTGGAGTTAGTGCCTGTATTAAAAGTTACAAATGTATAATTAAAAGAAATTTATTGCTTTAAAATGAGTATTAATAAAATTAGTTATTGCTTTTTGTTTTGATGTTTGCAAAATTTAAATATATTAATAATTTGTTCGTCTATATTGGAGAAAGTTGCTAAAAGTGAGAAATATTTTAATACAAATAGTGGGCTTGGATAATTATTGTAACAAACGTGTTTAATAGTTCCGAAATTAGTCATTTATATTCAATAAATAATTAACTGTGGATCTCTCAATTTCGTTGATCGGTTCTTTTATATTATGCGGTTATAATCCTCTGCTTTTTATGAATTGATTTTTCCCGACTAATTTGGTACCATACCCGATGTTTGGTGACTTCGGAATATTGATTTGAACTTACAGACGGTCATAGCTATATCGATTTCGCAATTTATAAGTACATAAATTGTATGAATTGAACATTTGAATTTATTCCCAAAATTGTGTAATTCTGAGTATGAATTTGTTCATACATGTTATTAAAATGAACTTAAAGTAGTTTTTGTTTTATTGATTTTTTTTGGTTTTAAAACTTTGTTTTGTTATTATACTCTTCACTAGAGTTTCGTGTTCGGCTTTTATCGAAACCGAAACCACGGTCTTTCAAGGCCTAAAACCGAAAATCCAATTTCTCTAAAAACAAATCGATGTAAAATCTTTTCTTTAAATTTTTTAAAGAATGT
Organism: Calliphora vicina; assembly: GCF_958450345.1. NCBI lineage: Eukaryota > Metazoa > Arthropoda > Insecta > Diptera > Calliphoridae > Calliphora > Calliphora vicina. The sequence goes on from NC_088780.1 coordinate 46,582,097, forward strand.
AGCAGGCTAACTTTTGCAGACTAGGCAAGGAAACCTGTTAACAAAGAATGAAAATATTCAAAAGTACTAATACAATAAAGAAATAGTACCATTAAATATCCCTTTTGAATTCGCATTCAATACACCATAAATGCTTAATTTTGTGTTTCTAGGACCATCGTTATAAAATATTCAAAAAGTACTATTAGTTGAAAAAAGTGCCTGTAAGTCCATTTTATATATTCTAACTCAGTCAGGATCATGTGTGTTTAATTTCCTGCTTAAGCTGGGTTTCCGCATACACAGTAATCGGCGCCGATAACGAAAACTGAATCTGAAAAACGGTGGTGTTCGTTTCCGTCTCGTTTCTAAATTGTTTTCGTTTCAGTTGGGTGCGTTGCGTCATAAAACAGAAACGAAATTATTTTTTAATTTTGGATGTCGCATATTAAATATAATTTCATTATTTTTCACAAAATCTATTATTTTTTCCTCTTACAATAAAGAAAATTTATTATACCCTACACCACCATAGTGGGGAGGGTATTATGCGTTTGTGCAGATGTGTGTAACGCCCATAAATATTGGTCTAACAACCACCTTAAAGTATACCGATCGACTTAGAATCACTTTCTGAGTCGATTAAACGATGTCCGTCCGTCTGACTGGCTGGTTGGCTGGCTGTCCATGTAAACCTTGTGCGCAGAGTACAGGTCGCAATTTTGAAGATATTTCGATAAAATTTGGTACATATAAATGTTTCGGCCCAAGGACGAAGCCTATTGAAACTGGCTGAAATCGGTCCATTATTTCACCTAGCCCCCATACAAATGTCCTCTCGAAATTGGACTTTATCGGTCATAAATGTTTAATTTATATATGTATCTACACAAATTTCGCTCCAAATAAGTTTTATATATACAAAATTCATATCACCAAATTTTGTTACGATCGGTCCATAATTAGTCATAGCTCCCATATAGACTCGCTTCCGAAAATCACTTTAACTTGCTTAAATCACTTAAAAATGTTGGTATATACACAAAATTCAACAGAAATAACTTTCATATAGACATTTATGGTGATCGGTCCATAATTGGTCATAGCTCCCATATAAGGCCCACTTCCGAAAATCACTCACGAATATAAATTATTGAAGAATGGAAAATTACTAATACTTAGTTACCTCAATACCAATATATTGCTACCTCAATATCATTTAGCTTTCTATCCTTGATACTTTCTTTACTCAGAAGCATATCAGGCAACTATTTTGTATATAAGTAAAATAATTTAATATAATAAAAAGTACCATTAGAAGAAAAAGTAAAAATTTTTCACGCTTGGACCCCCTTTAAGTTTGAAATTTCAAAGTAATTTCCTGATTCTAGGTTTAATATTATAGAAAATTCAAAAAGTACTATTCGAAGAACGAAAAATTACTAATTGGTTAGGTTTAGTTCTCCATTTTTGGTAGAGCACCCTATTCTTGATTATTTCTTTACTGAGAAGCATATTAGCCAACTTTAATGTAATAAGTTAAAAAAGTATCATTAAAAGAAAAAGTACCAATTTTCCTTTATCCTCTTATATTATCAATTATTAACTGAATTTGTTTCTATAACACTTAATATTTAACAAAATTATCACAAAACCGGAAAATTTAAAACCGAAACCGCGGTTTTAAAATTCTTCGGATTTTTGGAAACTCTACCCTTCACCATGAGTGGCTGGGTTATATATTAGTATGTATGTTATTCCGTTTGTAATTTCTTCATTTTTCATTTACGACCACACAAAGTATATATATTCTAGATAGCGGAGTCTGTATAGCCATGTCCGTCATTCCGTCTGTATGTTGAATTCAACTTTCCGTAGCCCCCAAATTACTTACATACATGATTCATACATCAATATATGTATGTACGTGCTATAGACCCGGTTCGGTTCCTACTTAAAATCAAAAAAAGACAGATGGGAAAAAACCATGAAAAACGATTTTTGATCTATATCGAGCCCTTAGCGCCAAATTATCGTAAGCGACAAAACACAAATTTTACAGGAGATGGTTTTTTCGATTATTTTGAAATTTGTACATTGAATTAAAAATATTATGATGCGATATAATATAATTTCGTTCAAGCTATTTGTCTATTTTTCAAAAATATGTATAACTATTGACAATTAAAAATTTATGGAATACTTTATTGAAAAATATGACAAAAAATGTTTTTTATTGAATTTTTGCATAGACACAAATATTTCGAATTGAAATAAAATTGTTATTTAAGAATAGTTTTTAATGAAATTTCACAGTTATGTAAAATTATCTATTCAAAATGGAAAAATAAAAACGAATTTTGAAATTTATTATCAGCAATCAAACAATTCCCAAAAAATTGTTGAAAAAATGGACATTTTTAGTTTTTTGGCTATAATATCCATACCAGGGTCGGAGTTATCGGAACCCTTTACGAAATAATTAAAAGCATATTGGGCCATCTAAAATCGGTTACTATATTTTGATATCGAATATGCGATTTGAGAATTTTTGCCCTAAAGTTTAATTTAAAAAAAAAATACGTGTTTTTTGGTCCCTTGGGTAACAACAATTTTAAATTTTTTTTCATTTAAAATATTTTGTGAAAACCTAGCTTTCAGAAAGTATAAATTCCTTATACATCCTCTTATAAATTTGTTGTGATAACTTAAAAAGAAAAACAGTTCTTTTTTCCCAAAAAATTAGCGAAAAATCGGCTTTTTAAAATTTTTAAATTCAAATGTATATAACTTTGGACTTAGTCATTATTTTTAAACAGTTCTTTTTCTATTTGACACGTACATATATTGTTAGTCCAATGAAAGAAAACTGGAGAAAATCGGAAAATATTTGGATACGCTGTTATCAAAAAACTGGAGTAGGGTGGGTAAAAGTATTGAAAATTTAATTTTCAAATGCGAATATCTCCTAAGCTATAAGACGTAATTTATAGCTACGATTAGGAGAAGCACTTCTTCTAAACTCAACAGCACTTCTTCTTTGCGCATGTGAAATTTCATTCAAACCAATCTAACGATTTAGAAGTTTCAGATTTATTTGCACATATTTCATATTATTGAAAGGACTTTTTTTGATGTTCTCGAAAAATGGGTCTATTGACCCCTAAAGTTAGAAGCTAGAGGGTTAAGATTTTCCACAAAAATGATCCCTATAAAATTTCACAATATAACTCTGATAATAAGAATTCTCTCAGACATTAACCTTCAAGATTTTTTTCGACCAAAAAATGCAAACTTTGACCCACTATAAAAAAATTCAGACCAGCTGGTTTATTTTACAAAAAATTATCAGAATTATAGGGTCGCTATTCTGTTCCAATCAAAAAGTCTAAATTTGTTGGACAGTGTAATTATCCTTATATTTGTTAAACATTTTAAATTTTCAACAGCAAAATTTGTTGCACTATAAGCTTAAAGCTGAAACATCTTACGCTTTTTTTGTGTAAGAATTATAAATTTGTCTAAGAATTTTAAAGAATATAAAGGATTCTAACAAAAGCGTTGCAAAAACATTTCTAAAATTAAGATTATTTTTAAAGACTTTTACTTAATTTTCATAAGATACATAGTTAAATCATATTTCTTTTATTTTTTATCTAAAATATCTATAAAGCAAAGTTTAATACATTAAATGGGATTATTTTAGCTATGAGTATCTGTTAGACACATTGACGACATGTTTTATGGCATCGTGTATTGTAGGTAAAACAATACAAAATATAACAAGTAAGAGAGCCATGTGCCGAATATTATATACCATTCACAAAGTAAATTTTAAGATAAAGATTGAAAAAAATTTTTGGTAAACAAATTTTGGTAAACAAATGTTATTAGTGATAACAATTTTATAGTAAAAAAAAATGTTTGTTGATAATAAAATCAGGTTAAAAAATATTTTTTTCCGATTTTGACTTATTGTAGGTCTGGATATAGTAAAAAATCAAGGTAGTCGTGGTTTTTTGCATATGTCTCAGCCATTTGTGTGCCGCTTTTCTAGATTTTAAATAGAAACCGAACAGCGACTATAGCGAATATATTGATGTACGAATCATCTATGTATGCTATTTAGGGGTTAAGAATTTAGGGTTGTTGATATCAACAAACAGAGGGGCATGTCTCCGCTATCTATAACGATCCAGAATATATATAATTTATTGGGTTGCAAATGAAAAATGTAGAAATTACAAACGGAATGACAAACTTATTTATACCCTTGCCAATCATGGTGAGGGGTACACAAATTATTAGTAATAACAATATGACTTAAATATAACATAATGGTAATACATGTTAACGATCATTGTTAACAATGTTGCCAAAATTATTAGACTTTAACATACATAGAGAAACAGAATGTGTGATGCGATGATATATGATGTTATTATAAGAGCACGAACCAATTTATTAACAAATTATTATGAAATATCCATAAAAGTTTATGTACATAAATCCATTATTCTAAATGCATACAGAGTCTGATGCATCTGTATTTAAAATAGCTAAGTATAAATAAGTAAGAAAGTTGTAGCCGATCAAAACAGAACAAATTATACCCCAGACTATAATTTAAATCAGGGACCGTAACGGTTATAAGGGATATCAAAAAAGTTATTTTATAACAATTATTTTGTGACTTTAAAAATAAAAATCCATCTAGTTATTTTTCAACTTAAAAATAAAAGTTCGCATGAAACTTTTAAAAAAAGAATTTTAAATAGCCGTCATAAAAAAACTCATTTGATGACTTTTATTTTTTCCGTAATAAAATAAAAGTCATTTGAAGAGTTTTATTTTTTCCGTCAGAAAATAAAACTCATTTTATGTAAATTGGCACCTAAAGCTTGTTGCTGGTCAGTTCATTATAATATGTAAAGCTACTTGCATTGCAATTGAATAATTTTTCATTAAAATAAAATATTATTGTTTGATTCCTATTATCAAAAGTTGTTGTTTTTTTTCTTAAACAAATAAATTACTACAAACATTATATCAGATAGACTCAATAAAGAAAGATACTGAAAAAAGTGGAAAATAAACGAAAAGAGTTTTATTTTCTGACGGGAAAAATAAAACTCCTCAAAAGACTTTTATTTTATGACGGAAAAAATAAAAGTCCTCAAATGAGTTTTTTTTCTGACGGAAAAAATAAAAGTCCTCAAATGAGCTTTTTTTATGACGGCTTTTTACATTGAAAAATAACTGTTAACTGTGGAGTTGAGAACATTTTTTAAAATCACCATAGATCCTGAAAGAGCACGTCAATACGAATATATTGGTATATAACAGTATATGTCTCCGTTGACTCTAACATAGAGATTTTTTGATTTCAAATTTTCTGGATAACCGTTATTTACGGTCCCTGATTTAAAGCAATTTAGTTTTCGTACATATTTCTGCTGCAAATATCTTTAGGATCGAGGTGTTTAGCTAGTTTTACTCTTTATAAGGAGAGAAAAGAGTTAAATGTCGCACATAATTTACAGATTTGAGCTGCTAAATATTTTGTTTCTTAATCATATAAATTTGAACCAATTTTTAATATTTTTTCTAATTTTATCATGAAAATATTTTAAGGTCTCAGTTATACTTAGACTTTACATTTTGATTTTATGTAGTGTAGAAATAATAGGAGAATTTGTGGGAATACATAATATTGGTTATGAAAGAACTAATATATGCAGATGTATGTTTAACTAAAACTATACAATCTTTACTGTTGATATCAAAAACAACCATTAACGATTTGTTTTATTAACTTTGTAATGTTTCCAATTAGTGTTTGGTTTTTCATTTAAATAGTCTTTTAAATTCTCATCAATAATATTTTTAATGATTCCACGAGTTCGTACAACGTATGTACTTAGTCAAATTGATTTAAAGTTTTTTATTTTTGAAAACAATTTAAATGATTGTTTATGACATTAATTAAGAAGAACCGCATATTTAACAAACAAACTAGTTAGTTGTATTTATTAGTTTACTATTAACTTGCAAATAATGACTAAATAAAATTTATGTAAAAATATAAAAATTTTAACATTTTTATGAAATTCAATTATCTATGGACTTAAAACTTAAACTATTTACAATATATCATCAGTAAGTACTTATATTTACACCCAAAAAACTGAGTTAGTTAAAATTTATTTAAAAATTCTTTTCAAAACTTGTTTATATTTAATTGAAAATACAGCGCATCTAAATATTTCGATTATTTGCAATCAACACAATAGAAGCAGATACTTTTCTCATGTAAAATCTTTATGTAGTAGAGTATTTTAGAAACGACATTTCTAACAGACTAAACCTTCTTCTCTTCGCTATTCCAATCGTGAACGATTTTTTTAACAAAAAATTTGATTTTTTGGTAGTTTTAAGTCAGTGATTTAAATAAAACTTTATATTAAACACATTTGGGGGATTCAAACGATCTGCTATTAGGTCATATTAACATAATGTCCTAATATATTACGAATTTTTGTTGTGTTTCAAACAAAGAAGTTCTAAACAAGTAAGACTTGTTGAACTATGTTTATGGTTTTTTTCTTAATACCCTTTTTTTGTTTAAGCACAAAAAAAATTTGTTTAAAATATCATAATAAATTAGGACATTATGACAAAATGACTTAATAGCAGCCCGTTTGAATCCCCCATATATGTTTCAAAAAAGTATCAAACTGTTTGGTATAATTTACTCCTTCGTACTCGAGTTCTAAATTACAGCCATTTAGTTAATTTTTGTATGACTAGAACTGAAACTAATGTTAAAAATTTAATCAAAATTGGCTTATTAAATTTGTATACAAAGCTTTTCAATTTGCGAGAGATTGTTTTTTCGGTTCAGAAGTGGTGACTTTTATACGAAAGACAATTATCGCTTAGGCCCGCAAAAAAAATATTGAAGACCAACAATTGGAGGCATTTCTACATGAAAATTGTTGTCAAACTCAACAAGAGCTTGCAAAATTATTGGGAGTTACTCAAGCAGCAATTTAAAAACGTTTGCGAGCAGCAGGATTCATCCAAAAGCAGGGAAATTGAGTACCATACGAATTGAAGCCGAGAGTCCTTGAAATACGATGTTGCATGTCCGAATTGATGCTTGAACGCTATAAAAGAAAATAATTTTTGCACCGAATCATTACTTGCGATGAAAAATGGATCCGTTACGATAATTTTTTGGAAATAATTCGGTATCTCGGGAACTATTAGAGAAATTGCTACGAAATTTCACATGGTTGGACCTGAGGTGTTTTCGAGTTGATTTACATTTGTTCAGCTTCCTAGCGCTAATGGGGACCAGTCCGTAACCCCCCAATTTTTAAAAAAAAATCTCCAAAATTCCAAATATAAATAGTCCTTGAGAAGATCTACAAAACAAAAATACCCTTACATATGTAGGTTATCTCTGATAGTTGAAGGGATATTCAGTTTTATTGATTAGTTTTTTTAAATTTAGATATGGCAGGCCCACAGAGGGTCGAAATTTATTTTTAAAATATCAGCTATATAAATGCTAGACGCCCTTGATATCTTCAAAATCGGATTATGTAGTAGTAATTTTGACAAGACTTTTAAGATTATAATACCAACTAGGAAGAACAGGACAGGAAATCAGTCCATCGGGATTATGTGACTTCAATCTACACTGATGGTTCAATGACGGAAAAGGGCACTGGTTCGGTATTATTTATTGGTTTTCTCCTATGATCTTGGTCTTCTGGTATCTCTCAGTCTGTACCGTTTTGCAGATGGAAATTTATGTTTTCGATTCCGGTGCGAAAAACATTCGTTAAGAGTCGTTAGCCATTGATATGTACGTATACAGCCTTGCAGTGAAGTAGTGTGATCGAAATTAGGTCGATAGATTGAATAATTTATATGGCCCAGCTAGGACATCCAGGGCAATGAAAATATTGACTAATCTATATATATAAAAATGAAATGGTCCATGTATGTAATGGCATCACGTGAGAACGGCTGGAGCGATGGGTTGTAAAGAAACAAAAAAATTCGAAAATTCCGGGTAAAACTCGGAATTTTTTTTTTGATTCCAGTCAACTGTAATAAAAAGGTTCCCTAAGTAGCAGTACAAATTTAGATATTTTATTTGCAAATAAATAAGAACAGGCAGGTGTATGTGGGTTGCAGAAACTTGAAGAAATAACATTAGTAAATGCTACCGGGCGAAGCCGGGGGTGGTCAACTAGTGTGGAATAAAAATGTAGCATATTATTTTGGTTTCTATGTAAAATATGATCAATGAACTGATCTACGATTGCCACGTGTAGAATATCCTGAATGAACTGATCCTCTTTGTCCCATGAAAGGACTAATACTCTCCTAAATCTGGGTAAGAACTGTAGTTAGTTTTTACTATTTGTTGCTAATAAAATGACTAATTTTTTTTCTTAGGTGCATGTAACATCATCAAATCAATGGTCACACATTAACATGGAATTGTTTTCATGTTAACATCTTACATACAAACATATTTATATATTCGTACACATCAATTCGTATAAGGTAGAACTTGATGTACGCATGAAAAAGGAAAACTATTATTCATGCAATATCTCATCATTATTATCATCAGTCTCATTGCCATTCTGATCAATGAGTTTTTGTTGAATGGAGTCACAACTTTGTATTGAAATCGAGAATACGTTCATCTATTTACTATATTCTAGTTTTTGTTCATTAACAACAATTCTTAACTATTCGTAGTTACAAAATCAACATAAAAATCGTTTTTATTTCGGTTATATTTTCTTGTATTGACATAAAGTGCACTTTTAATATGTACAAGACTTATTTTGGTCATATATCCTCAGTTATTGATAATGATGATGAGAACATAAAGAACACAGACAATGAGTTAAACCTATGACGGCTGAAGGGGTCTAATTTGTTTTGGAATTTGAATAAGATCTAAATATTATAGAACAAGCGAATTTAGAAGAAGGGTCAATTTTAAAAAAAATGCGGTTTTATTTATAACACTACTACAGTTTATACATAACACTACTACAGTTAATACAGTTTTTAATATGTACAAGACTTATTTTGGTCATATATCCTCAGTTATTGATAATGATGATGAGAACATAAAGAACACAGACAATGAGTTAAACCTATGACGGCTGAAGGGGTCTAATTTGTTTTACTAATTTATTCCCACTCAATTTAAGGGTTAATATTCTTTGCTAAAAACAAAAATCCATTAATTTCAAATAAGAAACTACCAAAAAATTGTTTTGTTTTTTTTTCGATTTTTATATTGAAATCCAATTATTATTTTATTACCATGTAAACAGTTCTTATAAAAAAATTAAAAAGAAACCACTGAAACTCTATGAAGAGCTTGTACTAATGGTATGTGGATGCTACAAAAAGCTCTAACAAAATTATAGTTTTGTTGTTTTTGTATTGAAATTGTTTTTATATGGAAATCTAGCGCAAGGTTGACAGTGTCAAGCAACACAAGCACCAATAATGCAACAACAGTTTTTTTTCTTTTTTAACAAAAATTAAATAGACAAACGAAATAAACAAACAAAAAATTGTTGCAACATTTCTTTTGAAACGTAGTCACACTGGACTTGAGCTGGTGAGGAATGGATATTTAAAATTTAATTTCATAAATGCTGCATAATGCATGAGAATTAAAAATGAAATATAAGAAATTGAAGTAATAATGTTGTTACAATTTCAGAATATTAATTGGAAAGTCCTTTTACAACATGTAGATCCACTAAGAAGGGATTTTTTGAAATTCGGTGGTTAAGGGGGACAAATGGGACAAAAACGGGTAAAACCTGTAACTCTATATCTCCATAACAAATAAACTTAGAAATAATATTTGAAATGCGTCCGCCTTTAATCAAAAAAAGAACCGACAGGTGACTGGTACTTTTTTTAAATTCGAAGTTCAAGTGACCATATGGGGTAAAAATAATGCCCGTAGAACCCTCTGTTAACATGTATATCTCCTACATAAATAAACATAGAAATACTATTTTAAATGCATCTGGCTCAGATCAATAAACACTAGAAATTTTTGGTACTTTCTTGAAATTCGAAATCCTAAGGCCTAAAAATTGTATTCTTTTTGGTACTTTTTTTTATCAAAATTTACTTTCTCAATAAAAATTCCATGAACTATTATTTTCAAATAGTACATATTACTAATAATTAATAGGTACTTTTTTGAAAATTATTTCTTTACGGGGGACAAAAAAGGACCAAAAAAAGTAGGTAAAACAGAACATTTATTATCTAACATTAACGAACTTATAAGAGATGACGTGATCTCAATCTATACTGATGGTTCAAAGACAGAAAGAGGCACGGGCTCGGGAATCTTCTCAGATGAGCTGGACCTTTTGATGTCTCTTCGATTACCCGATACCTGCACGGTTTTCCAAGCAGAGATTTATGCTATTGATACAGCCGCGAGAAGAATCCGGGAACTGAATCTCGAAAATTCGACCATACATATCTACTTGGACAGCCTGGCATCAATCAAGGCTCTTAACTCCAACGTGATTAGGTCGAAATGTCTTCTCAATTGTATCAAATCACTGGCACAACTGACACAACATCACGTGGAGTTGATATGGGTTCCAGGACATGCGGGCATCCGTGGAAATGAAGTATCTGATGAGTGCGCAACCAACGGGTCGTCCCTGGACGTATCTCTTGCGCAAAGGGATATTCACACTCCCTTGGTGACAGTATCAAAATTGATAGATGAATGGGCTTTGAGCGAGACGGAATTCAGGTGGTCAAATATCATCACTTGTAGAATATCCAGAATGCTCTGGCCCAATCTGACAGAGGATAGAACTAAGACTCTTTTGTCTCTTAGTAGGAATTCGATTAGACTTCTCACGGGTATAATTACTGGGCACTGCATGATTGGACATATGTCGGAACGTATGGGTTACCCACGTTATGGCTATTGTAGAAGTTGTTTAGATGAAGAGGAGGAGGAATCGGTACAGCACCTTCTATGTGAATGCCCAGCCTTACAAGAGCATAGACTACTACATCTTGGTAGAGCTCTTTTCCATGATCTGGACTGTCTCAGAGATGTGTCACTAGTGAATATGATTGGGTTTATTAGAAGTACCGGCTGGTTCCCATAGGGACCACAGAAATCACATAATAGACGAAACTAGGGAGGGAAACTATTCTCACTTTATGTATGACATTTTCAGCATAAGGGAATAGTACTTCTAAGGGTACCACAATGGGCCGCAAGGCCTCCGAGTGAACTCGCTAACTTGCGAGCAACCCACGTAACCTAAACCTAAACGAACTTATAAAATAAAACAGACAATTCTAAAATCCTTCAAAAACTAACTCACTATTTGAAATTCGATTACAAACGTGTAAAAAGGGGAAAAACTTCAGTACACATTATCCATTGTCCAGTTGTTACAATTTCAGAATATTATTACTAAAATTTGAAAAGTCTCACCCTTATTGTTCGGAGTCAAAATGTACTTCATTTATTGGGTGTATGACTTAGAAATGCGGGATTTTTAAAAATGTTTAGCTTTTAGTTTAAAACATTTGTACAATATAAATTTAATCAAAGTATTGGCCATTGTTAGCTATGACTTTTTCCCATCATTCTGGCAACATATAGATTCCGAGCCAGAAGAACTTCTCATCTTTTGATTCTAAAAAAGAAATCAACCCAATATCGGATACTCTGTTGCAAAGTGAAGCGTATCACACAGATAGATTCTTCTGCATCGATCGAAACAAATAGTAGTCTGTCTTGGCATGTTCTGGACTATAAAGCGGGTGTGGCAAAATTCCCCAGCCACTTCATTCTAAATCATTTTTAATAGATATTGAAACATATGGCGGAGTGTTTTCATGATGGACTATTACGGTTTATGTCTGGCCATATATTCTGGGCGATTTTCGGCCAATTCTCGCTTCAAATGAATCAGTTGCGATCGGTACAGGTTCTCTGTTATGGGCTGGTCAGATGTCAGCAGTTCATAATAGTAGGATCCTTTGCTCCCACCAAATACAGAGAATTATCTTAGCGCCATGGATATTTGGCTTTGGTGTTGATTCGGCTGATTGACCGGTCATCACATAAGATCTCCTACACTTCATGTTATCGTAATGGATCCATCTTTCATCACAAGTAATGATTCGGTAGAAAAATGATTTTCTTTTATAGCGATCAAGCATCATTTCGGACATGCAAAATCGTATTTCAAGGTCTCTCGGCTTCAATTCGTATGATACCCAATTTTTGTTTTGCTTTTGGGTGAATCCTGCTGTTCGCAAACGTTTTGAAATTGCTGCTTAAGTAGCTCCCAATGAATTTGCAAGCTCTTGTTGAGTTTTACAACAATCTTAATGGAATAATAGCTCCAATTCTTGGTCTTCAAACTTTTTTTGGCCGATTTTTTTCAAATTAAAGAAGTAAAGCAAAATGATTCGTTGGTACAAAACTATGTTGGTTACACTATAATGTTTAATAAAACGTGAGAATAAATGACAGATTTGTACCCTTCAAAATGACATATAAATTATTAGAAACAAAACTCGCGTTCAAAAGATACGCCAGCTATTGTATATCCAACATTTTAAAGTCATACACCCAATATTTAAAGAAAATATCAAATATTTTTAAAAATTTAAACTGTTTTGGAGGTTGTGGCACATTTATATCTCCCTATGTTCTTCCTTATAGGCTCTATCGTGCCTTCAACCGACAGAGGGACATAGCTAGATCATCTTAGAATTTTATAAGGACCCATACTATATATACTTTTTGGTTCTACGACCAAACGGAAACATTTTCTTAAAACTGTGACGTATATTTGGGAAACAAACCTCAGGATAAATTTTTTAGAGTTTCATCAATATCCATTAATAAATAGATAATAAAAATTAAGAGCTTTTCGTAGTATTTTCACGAATTAGTGTTTTTAGAATTAAAGAATTTGATCTACGTTCTAAAAAATTCTATACATAAATATGAAAACAGTTGCAGTGTGAACAGACTGTAGCATATTTTTATGAGAAACAATAAAAAAAGTTATTGCTCAGAAGTAGACAAAAAAACATCATTGTAATAATTTATGTTCAAACTATGTTTCTGTCAATATTGTATTGTTATTTTTGTATTTTGAAACTAAAGCACAAGTGATATTTAGGGTTTCTAAGAGGGAAAATTATTGCTGAAATTCCGGAAATTATTAATTTTTAAAAATGTTTAGGTTTCAATATCGTTCAGTGATTTTGAGAAATTTCTGATTAATTATGTGAAAGTTTTTCGGTAAAATTTTTTTATTTATTTGAAAGAAGTCTTTCAAACTTTATTATTATTTATTTTTTTTTCTTGTAATAGTTTACTTTTACAAATAAATTTGTGCTATAAATAATGGTTACGCTTTTTTGAGTAAATATGTTTATATTTAATATATCGCTGGCTTAACATGCAAAGGCTCTAAGTCCATATTTTAAAATTTTACAGGAGAGACAAAAAACATTCAAACTTTTTTTGCGTAAATATTTTTGATTTCTGTAAACGCAATTTTTTTTTGTATTTTTCTTTGTTTTCTATGCGCGTAAAAGCCAAATGATAAAATAAGTATTTGCCGAGATAAAAGGTTTTTTGGACTTAGAGCTTTTTCTATTGCTTAGTTTGTAATTTTTGATGGACTTAGGTCTTTTTCTTAGAACTTGTCTTTCCTTATTTACGACTTTTTATACCCTTCACCATGTTTTGTCATTAACTTTGTAGTTTCTACATTTTTCATTTGCGACCCCACAAAATATATATTCTGGATCGTTGCAGAAAGCGAAATCGATATAGCCATGTCCGTCTGTTCGTCTGTCAGTCTCTATGATGAAATCAACTTTCCGTAGCCCTTAAATAGCTTACATACATGATTCATACATCAATATATCGGGAATTCTTTCGGATCGGTTGCTATTAAAAATCGACAACATCGGTCTACAAATGGCTGAGATATAAGGAAAATACCAGGATAACCTAGATTTTTGGCCTATTTTTGATCAATATCTGGATTACTAAGTCATTAATATAGACAATATGGGTATCTAATGATAGATATGTAAAAGTCCATTGCAATATAAGGCTATAGTAAGTTGGACCTTAAATGGGTCAAAATCGGGAAAAATATATTTTAACCAGAATTTTTTTTCATCCAAAATTTTTTTTTAATTTTTTAAAAATTAAAAAAAAATTTTACAAAATTTGTAAAAAAAACTTTTTTAAAAAGGGTATATAAGGTTCGGCACAGCCAAATATAGATCTCCTGTTTGTTTTTCACTAATAATTTTAAAAAACAAAAAAACAAAAATTTTAAAAAACTTTTAGTTTTGTCTTACTTTTTTGTCTTACTTGTTTGAATACATGTCATTGAACAATTTGACAGAAATGGTTAAACTGTACTTTTTATAGGGACTTAGAGCTTTTTCTTGTGATATATTGGACTAAGCGCTTTTGCTCATCACTACAAAACAACAACAAAATGCGAGATAACTCCAATTTTTTTCTTTGTAATCAATGTATTTTTACTTATTGTACATTACTGCATTAAAATCTCAATTTCTAAAAAAAGTGGACTTAGAGCCTTTGCATGTTAAGCCAGCGATATCATTTATAGCGAATTTATTTGTTTAAAAGAATCTATTTATTTAGACCATTTATTAGAAAATTGTTTAGTTTTTGGGTTAATTTAATATTTATTTGATTCCCGGTGATTGGAAACCCTAAATGCTGGAGGGAAAACCTGCTACAAAAAAACACAAATTCATTTGCCACTACCAAATGTACTAACAATGAGCATTAGGTGGCAAAAAGCGGCTCACTTTATAGACTACATAGTATTCAAATCTATTTGTATAGCGTGGGGGTGTTACTAAATGAGTTGTTACTTTTGTCTAGAGGAATAGTAGATTAAATAGAATTGTTCATTGGATTGTAGAAACTCGTTCTGCAAAATATTAGGTTCAGGATAACTTTATCCCTTGTCGTATCGGATTTGAAGTTTGAATATATTCATATATGCATTTAAAAAATTAAAATTGTTAGGAGAAGGCAACGTTTGTAAAAAATTATTATGGAAAACTTTAGAACTTGAGAATTACCTTTTTAAAGAAAAAATGTTTCCGATAAGAATAATATTTACAATACAAAATTGAAATTTCAAGATGCAGAAATTTCAAACGGATTAAGATATCGTAATATTAGGCGAATGACTTAAAAATGTGTCATTTTGAGGGGTACATATCTGTCATTTATTTTAACCTATTTATTGAACATTATAGTGTAAACAACAAAGTTTTTTTTGCTTTGAAAATATAGAATTTTGTACCAACAAAGCGTCATATGCGGAAAGTTTTGCTTTGCAGTCCGATTGTTCAGCAAAGCTTATGGTGATTGTGTTCCATCGATTTCCAAATTCGGAAGATGGTTTGTTCGGTTCAGAAGTGGTGATTTTGACACGGAAGACAAAGATCCCCTGGCCAGCCAAAAAAGTTTGAAGAATAAGAATTTGAGGCATGAAGATGGTTGTAAAATTCAACAAGAGCTTGCAAAATCTTTGGGAGCTAATCAAGCAGCAATTTCAAAACGTTTTCGAGCAGCAAGATTCATCCGAAACCAGGGATATTGGGTACCATATGAATTGAAGCCTAGAGACATTGAAAGACGATTTTGCATGTCCGAAATTATGCTTGAACGCTATAAAAGAAAATCATTTTTGAACCGAACCATTACTCGCGATTAAAAATGGATCCACTACGATAACCCGAAGCATAAGAGATCGTATGTGAAGCCCGGCCAACCAGACGAATCGGCAGCAAAGCCTAATTCTCTGTATTTGGTATAAGCAAAAGGGTGCTATCTATTATGAGCTGCTGAAATCAAACCAGACCATCACAGCGAACCTGTACCGAATGCAACTGATTCGTTTGAAGCGAGCATTGGCCGAAAAACGCCCGGCCAGGCATGAAACCGTACTATTCCATCATGACAATGCTCGGTCACATATCACAATACCTGTTAAAAAAGTATTTAGAATGAAGTGGTTTCGAAATTTTGCCTAACCCGCTTTATACTCCAGACTGTGTTCGTTTCGACTACAATTGGTTTCGATCGATTCAAATTTAAAAAAAAAAAAATACTGATGGAAGAACTAGTTCTTGAAAGATTCTAAAGAAAATGTGTGTAGCCAAACACATCAAAGCTCTGGAACTATTACAAGTATGACAATTTCGAACAAAAATCATTGATAAAAAAACTGGCTCCTGAACCATTCCAAGTAACGTGAGCAATCTGCTTCTCTAGAAATAGTTCCGAAATTTCAAGCAAAGATCATTGGAATCGTCGTAGAACTAGACTAGAACGACTAATACATTTTTTCCTGGGTAGTTGTAAATGTGTTTAGAGAGCAACCACACCAAAGCTTCTCTGGAACTAGTTACAAGTATGACAATTTCGAACAAAAAACTGGCTTAGAACCGTTCCATGTAACGTTTGTTATGTGCTCAAAGCTTCTGTAGAATAAGTTCATGAATGGTTGTAAATACCAAAAAAAAAAAACAAATTAAAATATTAGTTTAACAAATAACTCCTTTTATTAAAACACCCATTTCTAATGTTTAGACATGTGTTTGCTTATGTCATGCCAGTATCTAGTTTATAGTTCATTTTTCCAAAACAAAACATTTATGACATTTTATTATTTGTATTTGTAAGATTATGAAATTACAACAATTTGAGCATGTGAGTTTTAGATTTCGGCATGCAATTGTTGGTCAAAACCCAATACCACTCATAAAACCAACAGACATAGTGTCTTTAGTGCATTCTTAACAAATGTTAACATGATTTTTCTATGTTCAAATGCAGTACGAGTCACAATGTGAGATTTAACAATGAACAAAACATCTCCTTTAGTTTTTCTACTTTATTTTCCCAATATAAATATGAAATTGCACAAGATTTTCTTTGAATTTTTGTAGGGCTTTTTTTTTCTTTTTTTTGGTGTACCTACTGTAGGTACTTTGTTGATAGAATCGTGTTCAATTAAATTTTGTAAACAAATATTTAAAGGCATCCTAATGTATCACGATTTTGGCGATGGCACACTGTATGTAAATTATTCATAACTTAACAAAAAAATCATCATATTCATATGCAATTTATAATAAATTCATAATAAAATATATTTAGGTTTACTTTTTTGTTGCTATAAACATATAAAAAATGCATTAAAAAGCATAAAGTACTTAATTATTTTATAGTTCAAATATGAGATATGATGGGGATAGATATAAAAATTGAAAACATCATAGATTTCAAAGGGTTCTTTTTTTTAAATGCTGCAACCTTTAATGTTTGTGTGAAATTATATTTGAATAAGTTTTTGGTTAGAAGACATTTAAATATTTATGCTATACATTTGGTTACTAAATACAAGTATGTTAATCATAATTGATATTTGGATTGATATTAAAATTGCTAGTGTTATTTATGTGAGTTTTATAGCTATATATATTTGGTAGTTTTTTTTTAGCATTTATAACATTTTTCTACATAGGTATTGCATTTAAGATAATACAGGTCAACAAATAAAAAAAAACAACTTAGAGTACTATATTCGGCTATGCCAAATCATAAATACTCTCCATCTAAATATGATGGAAATTATAGAAATTACATAAATATAAACACTCTAATATCCATATTTAGTGTTTGTTATTGGGACTCCGATTATGAGGATTGGTATAATGTTAATATAACTAGTAATATTTTTTACATTGTTAGAAAAACTAGTTTACGCAAAATATATTTTACTTTAATATAATAATTACATAATTATTATGTGCAGCATTGATATTTTATTTCAAATGTATAAAATATTATCTAATTTAGCAAATTTATAATTAAAATAACTGCATATTCGTACTATTTCCAACGAAGTCTATAATATTATAATAGGAGTAAAAAGATCTTATTAACAATTTATTTAACAATCTATACTTAACATTACCAGATTGGCTCAACATTTTTATACCCTACACCACCATAGTGGGGAGGGTATAATGCGTTTTTGCAAATGTTTGTAACGCCCAAAAATATTAGTCTAACACCCACCTTAAAGTATACCATCGACTTATAATCACTTTCTGATTCGATGAAACGATGTCCGTCGTCCGTCTGGCTGACTGGTTGTCTGTCCATGTAAACCTTGTGCGCAAAGTACAGGTCGCAATTTTGAAGATATTTCGATAAAATTTGGTACATATAGTTTTATCGGTCCAAGGACCAAGCCTATTGAAACTGGCTGAAATCGGTCCATTATTTCACCTATCCCCCATACAAATGTCCTCCCGAAATTGGATTTTATCGGTCATAAATGTTTAATTATACCCTACACCACCATAGTGGGGAGGGTATAATGCGTCTCTGCAGATGTTTGTAACGCCCAAAAATATTAGTCTAACAGCCACCTTAAAGTATGCCGATCGACTTAGAATCACTTTCTGAGTCGATTAAACGATGTCCTTCCGTTCGTCTGGTCGGCTGGCTGTCCATGTAAACCTTGTGCGCAGAGTACAGGTCGCAATTTTGAAGATATTTCGATGAAATTTGGTACATATTGTTTTTTTTGGCTCAAGGACCAAGCCTATTGAAACTGGCTGAAATCGGTCCACTATTTCACCTAGCCCCCATACAAATGTCCTCCCGAAATTGGACTTTATCGGTCATAAATGTTTAATTTATATATGTATCTCAACAAATTCAGCTCCAAATAAGTTTTATATACACAAAATTCATGTCACCAAATTTTGTTACGATCGGTCCATAATTAGTCATAGCTCCCATATAGACCCGCTTCCGAAAATCACTTTAATGTGCATAAATCGCTTAAAAATGTTGGTACACACACAAAATTCAACATACTTAACTTTAATATAGACATAAATCACATGACCTAATCTCATGGTGATCGGTCCATAATTGGTCATAGCCCCCATATAAGGCCCATTTCCGAAAATCACTCAAAAATATAAATTATTGAAATTTTAAAAGAAAAATGTTTTTGCCTTCAATGCATTTTCCGGATATGAGCCTTATATAGGAGCTATATATAATTATGAACCCATAGTCACCTAAAATATACTTGAAAATTATTTCTATTAAATTTTTTTTACCGATATGAATGTTTATATGCATAGGGTACAATAATTACTCTCTTCACACGTACTTGTGATATGTGAATTCAACATACTTGTGAGAGAAATTAACACATCAAAATACTTAAAATTTACCTTTGATTTTCCGACTAAATACAGATCGAACCACTTTATTACACTTCTATTCACTATTTTATGATTTTTTTTAACAATTTACAGCACACTTTTATTTCCGAAACACGTTAATTTTGCTCAAATGAAAAAAATTATTTTTTATAAATTTTTGACACTTAATTTTATTTGTGGTAGAATTTAATTTATAGAACAGAGTTTAAATTTTTGGTATTGAAAATAGAACAAAATTTAAATAAATTGAAATTTAAACATTTTTATATGTCTGGTGAAAAATAAAAAGGCACCAACACATATACATTTTTGTTACTAACACATGTTTAGAGTTAGGTACTGCCATAGAGAATAGACATAGAGCGGAAACTCTCCTGTCAAAGACCTAAGTCAGTTGTCAGAAACCTATGTGGTGAGAATGTATTAGTAGAAAAAACTATGTGAAAACAAAAACAACACTCGTATGAGTGATTATTTTGAGTTTTTTGTTCTAGTTTCCGCTCTATGTTTCGCTATGGGTACTGCTGTCAAAGAGTCGGACTACTTGTTATACTTTGTCCTCTACCAATAAAGAAAATTTGTTTTTTTTATTCATTTTGATTTTCTTTAAATTTGAAATAAAAAAATAATCAAAATAATTTCGTTCCTGCAGCACCGAAAACAAACTACTTGAAGTTGTTTTCGTTCCGGCCCCAAACGATCGGTGCCGTTTCGTACCCAATTTCCGTTGCCGATTTCTGAAACGCACTTTTTTTCGGTACAAATGTATGAAATTTCGTTTTCGGTGCGGATTACGGTGTATGCGGAAACGTAGCTTTATGTGGGAAATATAACCTATAATGGACCGACCGTCATTAAATATTTTAACGAGACTTCTATGTATTTGAGGTCTAAATTGCTTGAATTATATCTCAATAACGTTATTTACAAGAGTTTTTGGGTTTTAATGTGATTATCGGAAATGGACTTAATATGGGTGCTATGGTCAAATATGGACCGAAATTCACAAAATCCAGTAGTATGACTTTCGGATACAATATATTGATTTTTATACAATTTATATTTAAAATATTTGTAGAGGGTAATGTGTTTTCCGGAAGTGGTCTTTATATGGGAGCTGTAATCAATTATGGGCCGATCTTCACTACAGCGATTTTTATGTACATGGGAATTATGCATGTCGAAATTTCACCCGATAGGGATATACAAAATAAGTTATTTTCGGAAATGACCTTTTTATGCAAGCTATGATAAAAAAATAAATTTTCTAATGAAAAATCAATTTTTTAGTAAAAAATTTTTTTGGCAAAATTAATTTTTGTCATGAAATATCTTTATCATGGACTCTGTGAACGCGCACAAAGTCATTCAAATAAGGCAACGAAAAATCACGAGCAAGCGAAAAAAAACAGCAATAAACTAAAGTACATATGGTACATGAAAAAATGAGAAGCGCATAGTAAGCTGTCTTTGACTTGAATAACATAATAGAGATCTTTTTACAAGGTGTGTGATTTGCATGCATTATTTTAAAGTATAATAATGAATAAGATATAATGTTTTATATATCAATGGAAAGGTAATGAAATGTAGTATTCAAAGCATTTAATATTTTGGAAACTACTTAATTATTTTTAGATGAAAATTAATAAAATGTAAAATAAATATTTTTAAGAGATGTTGGATATATTTTAGACTTTTGATAACTCATCAGCAACCTCCAGTGGCTTTCAAACGATAAATGAATTAGTTCGTTTTAATTGAACAATGTTCATTAGTGAATAATCTTAAATAACTTCCAGTTTTGTAAATGAAACATTTTGTAGGAAAAAAACTATTTTTTGGAGAAACTTTAAATATGTATCAGATGAATGACAAACTGATATATATATACCCTCATTCACCATTTGTGGTGGTGGATATAATAAAAAGCCTTATATAGGAGCAATAAAAAAATATAATAAAAAGCTTTATATAGGAGCAATATGTATATATGAACCCATAGTCACTAAATCTACTTGAAATTTATTTCTGTTTAATGTTTACCGATATGAAGCAGCAGCTTGGAAATCTTTTGTTGCCGTTGTGAAAAAAATTTCTTAGGAACGCAGAAGGCTGAAAATTTCGAGGAATTAGTTATAGTCCTTTTAATTAGCTTTAAAAATCACTTATATAATATGAAAATATAAGAATATCTTGGATCGTATAACAATGAACAAGGAGAAAGTTTCTATCAAGATTTAAAAATGATGGGAGATAGATACCACGGTCGCTGGGATGAAAGTTCCTTTTAATTCAGTCGCATTACATATTTTTTCTCCATAAAATTATATTTACTTCTATGATTTTACAAATAACACACATATGAATATTACATTTTATGTACAAATAAATATATATTACCCATCATTAAGATTGTCTACATAAATATTGCCAAAAGTTATTGCAGCAATTTTCCAAATGAAAAACGCCCTGATGGTAGGAAATAAACAAAAAAAACGCTAATAAATATTTCAGTAAAGCCCACACAGGATGAATTATATTAAATTTACACTCAATTCTTTTTCACAAGCCATAAATTTGTATTTAATCCATACATTCATTGCACATATCCCCAGACTAGTTGAGGATCAAAATGGAGGAATAACAAAGTTGAAAACACAGACTAAAGAAATTTAATATGGACAACTTTGGTGGTGGTAATTGATTGTTGCTGTTGAAATAATTAAATATTTTAAAACAAATCACTTTAACATGCTGGCCTTAAGAAGTGTGAAATTTTGTGAAGTTTCTTCAAGTATTGGTCGACTTTGAAAAGCGGTACAAATTAAGATTCTTAGAAATTTGTATTTTTCGGAATTTAAAATGGAAAGGTCATTCAGAAATGATGAAACAAATATATAGACCCGCTAGTTTTTCCAATGCTCGTCACTGTAAAAGTAGTTATAAGTAGTTGCAAAAACTCTTTACTGAGCGAAACTGTTTTTTGATATATCCAAGAGGAGAAAACCCTAGAGCAAGGCCGAGTGCCGGAAATCCAAAAAAACCTTATCCATCCAGTCTCCTTTGAACGATTTTACAACATGATATAACCTAGCCTAGTACGAGTACTTTCCGATATTGTGTGATATGCATTGACATCACGGTATATAAACAGATGATAGGGACCTTGTTAAGTTTCATCCTTCAATTCGTTTACTTTTCTTAAAGCTGGGGAATCCAGGTTATCATTGTGCTAAATAAAGAATTTTCCCTGTAATGTGTTGTGCGATCCACTGCCCAGTCGACAACGAATTGATGAGCCCTTACCGAAGAACGTGTGTTGCGTAAAAAACTAAGGGTTTCGGGAACAAGTTCACTACTTTCAGCAGAACAAATACCATTGTAGTATCAGTAGAACACAACCCACATTGCGACGATGTTCCAGTGAGTCAATAGAGCTGGATACCCTACTGTCACCGATAAGCACCTTCGCCGTCTCCTGTTCGCGGCCGAATAACTCCAAAATAGACTTCGAAGCAACGGCCCAAACATGAGAGTTTTATTCCATTTTGGGTCGGATATAAGTGGTGACACTTGAAAAATTAGTTTTGTCCAGCGGACATCGCACTGAATATTCATACCTATAACATTCCTTAATACTTACACCACCCATAAAAACAGATGGAGCAAAATAATCTGTTCCGGCCGATACTCTATTCGCACAACCCCATTCAGAGATTTTCACGAGATCTTGGTTAAGCGTGCCATTCGTGTGTTGCCTCATTATCCCAATCTCCGGCAGGCTTGCTCTATAATTCAATGAATTTGAATGGCAAATGTTGCTGTCATCTGTAAAATATGGTTGGAATTTTTACGTAGAAGGTCGTTTAGAAAGATAAGAAATAAAGTATTAGAAAGGACAGAACCTTGCAGTACCCCCGAATTGATCTTGAACTCGTTTGATGAGATTCCATCTATAAAAACACGTATAGTGCGATCTCTGAGAAAGCTCGATATAAATCGTGAGAAATTATTACCGACACCAAAGCAATAAGTTTTGATAAAAGCACACCATGCCACACTCTATCGAACGCCTTGGAAATATATATAGCCACCACTTTACTTTCGCCAAAACGGTGTATGGAACAACACCATTTTTCCGATAGGAAGGCTAGCAAGTCTCCTGTAGAGCGTCCTGTATGAAAGCCATACTGCCGGTCGCAGTCCTATACAAGGTTCAGTGCTCTGCACATTGGCATTTCTAAAAGGCTAGTTCATCCGATCGAGATAAAATTTGATTCAAAAATATGCCACTTTAAAACTCCGTCCTTCAAAAATATTGCCTTTTTTGAATCATTTTAAATAACAAAGTGTAAAAATACTTGTCAAAAGGTCAAAAGGAATCCCGCAATTCCTAAAAATTGGAGCGAGAATCCCAAAAATTATATTTTTTACAATTTTGTCCATAGCGTCCACATTTCTTTCGGGGCTGGGGAAATACTTTGGAAATAAATAGGGAACACATCATGGTTTCCAAAGCTGCTTTCCGTTTTCTGATCCCAGCTTTGGAATTTTAGAACATGTGTCCAAAATTTGGAAATTTGATAAAAAATAGGTAAAAGTTCGCGGGGCGTAGGGCCGACATATTCGAAAAATATTACATGTTTTTTTTATACTAAAATGTGTTCCGTAAATACAACTAACAGAACATCATTGATATTGCTCAGAAATCTTTTTCATATTATTGGTAATTTAGTTTTCTAACTAACAAAAAATTCGTTTCCTTTTGGTTTTGAACCAAATGGACTACTACTATATTTTTAAAAAAATTGGAAATTATAAGAGATAAATAGCACAAGCAAGCATGTTTTTTCAAGACCTAGCGGAATATAAAAATCTTTGAAATCGGATGGCAAGTGCTTAAAAATTTTACATATCGAATGTACCCTACTTTGAGTTCCAATAGCGCCGTCCCTGGAGCATTTGTAGGGTCCATTTGAATAACTTATACTCGAATACTCCTTGGCTACGGAAACGTCAAATTTTATTAGAAATTGTATTAGATTTATTTCCAAAAAATTTTGATTCTGCCCCACTGTACATACTATCAACTAGTCTCGTTGTCTTCGTGAGTGTCGAAATTTCTTAAAAATTTTACAGCTTTAAGACATAAGGAAAAGTGGCAAGGATGTGAGTTTAAGCATTAAGGAAACAACTTTTGGCAGCTTTTAAGTTTTCTATAATTCAAACACGTAACAAAAGGAGGGCTTAATAATACCAGGATTCAAGAAAGAACCCACAATATAGACTTAATCCATTCCACCATTAAGATATTATTACCCCCTGTGACAGAAATATAATAGCTTCTAAAAATATTTCAGTAAGTTCTCTATTAACAAACAAAACACAATGAGTAATTTCTCCACAACAACATGTCCTTCAATGTAGGGTGCTAATAAAACATGAACGATTTCCGGCTTAAAGTGAACAACAACAGCAACTTATAGGTTAAACGTCTGTCTAACTAAATCTATCCCGTGAAGCATGAGTGAGAATTGTGTATTTCTAGTGATGTGATATTTTGTTGTAAGTTGCTTGTTTGTGTGCACAAATGTTTGGATGTGCAACTGTAAACGTCTACAAAGAAGCCGACTCGGTAAAACTTAAATACGTAGATATTTACGAATACAATACTTACATACACATGAGTCTATGTATGACTATTATGGTCTCTGCTGATAAGCTTTAAAAACGTCTAAAAAATATTTGAATTTATAGAAAAAAAAAAAATTAAAAAAAAAAATTGCTTTACAAAAATTGTTGTAAATTTTTAATATAATAGAAATCTTTTGAAATTATACATGCAAGTGCATGCACACGACATCGCACTAGACATCAATTGGGTTTCAAAGGAAAAATTTATAAAAAAAGTACAAGCAATTTTTAGCATGTGATGAGATGTAGAAGAACAGGCGCCGTTTTATATGAACATGTTTCAAATAGGTACAAGTAAACGGTTTATTAAATAAAAATATATGGGTGCCTCCACAAAAGGATGTTAAATTAATTATCATTAAAATATTGGTGGATTTATTAAAATTTGGTTAATCTTGTTCATTTGGATGGTTGGTGTATTGGTCTCATCTTATAGTGTTTTTGATACATTCTCTATGTTCGACCTATGATCCATACCTTAATGGAATGAAGGGCATTTGATGACCTTTTGTGGAACTTATGTTTGTAATATTTGTTTAAAAATTTCAAATTACATTTACATGTAATGTAAATGCAGTTCAATCACATGAATTGAATTTCACTTGAAATCGATTTAGTAAAATTTCCATTCTCCATTTATAATGTAAACAACCATATTCCAATCATAATAATTATCATCATCGTCCTCATCTTCAGCAGCAATATTACCTGTGAAAATGTAGTGTTTGTGGTGTGCTGTGATTTTTGTACCACAAACTAACATTAAATTTACACTGTTAAATTTGTGTAAAATATACGTGTGGAGAATCTTCGTTTTCATCCTTCACAGAATCACATACAATATATAACAACATACATGCATGCATCGACATACGAATAGACACACTTGGTGTCTATTAAATCAAAAATTACACATAAACGTAAATTATTTGCACGGATCGTGTACAATGTATGTATTTACTACATCAGAAACTGCCACAAAAATACTACGAGTATAAACCAACTAAATACTACAATATTACATTTATACTAACTTGTACTTGCATACATACATACATATGTATATTAGTGGAGTGCTTCATTCTTTGATTCTCTGGAAGCCTTAATGTTCAGTTGTATAGTGGCGACATACAAGCGATGCGAGTACATACATTCCTGCATTCGTAGATGCGTTAAAAATAAAATATTAGATGAAATCAAGGTGACCAGTTATGAGGTTTATTGAAATTTTTGCATTAATGAGATTTGAGATTATCGTAACCAAAACTAATATTTTCAGCCTGTTAATTACACAGTGCAACAGTGGAAAAAACACACGATCATGACTATATAGGTTCGACTCTACTACCAAAGTGTAGTAAAACCCTGTACTCAGTTTGTCCATTTTGGTGACCGATTTTTTTTTATGGGCCCCCAAAGTTTCTGAAAATCAGTGGGGCCTCTCCAGCAGCAGAAAAACAACCCCCATACCATTACGTTGCATCCTGCATGACTTTACCTAGATATCTTCTTCTAGATTCACGGTTGACATCTAGAGCACGGACGACATCTTATGTTATATCACTTGTTGGATGTAACTTTAAGGGTTTTTTAAATTTAAGACTATTAACTCAACTTTATAAAGTTATAAGGACAGAATGTCCTCCGTATTTGAGAGCAAAATTTCAATTTGGTAACTCTACAAGGACCAATGTATTAGTACCTCCGCGGTATCACTCATTATCAATATGGAACTCTATAATTCCTTATTCAGAGAGAAAATTTTCGCATTCTATTAAAAAATTTTAAAAAAATTGTTTATGAAAATATGTAGGATATAATTTAAATTTTGATTGCTATCTGTAAATACCCATTTTATTTTTTATATTTTTTGTTTTCATTTACTCTTAACATTTGTACAATTCAAGGGGTTTTGAAATAAATTAATTTTTCTCTTTTTCTTTCAGATTAATTGAAAAATATTTTCTAAAATCATTGAAAATTGTAAAAAGAAAGGAACATCTAGATATAAGATTTGAATTGTATGCCATTCATATTGTACTGGTTTATTGGCCCTAAGGCTTAAATAACTACTGAATAAAAAAAAAATAAATCTGTAATTTCTAACAGACTTATCCGATTGACATGAAATTTCACATAGAAGTATTAGATTTTTTTCTACGGAACCAAATCCTATTAAAATAGTGCTCCTCAGGCATGTAATAATTGTAAATGCTTGCGTAACAATAAATAAGTTTCAAAACAACATCTCTTACGAATCTAAAAATAATCGATTTTTAATATTGAGAAAATGTGGAATTTTCGAATTTTTATGGAGGTTAAACCGAAAAACTCTTTGCTTCCTAGAAACAAGGTATACAAAACAGAGATTAGGAAATTGGGTTATGCAATGGAGGAAAGAGGGAGTAGTGTTTATGGGCATTAGATTTTATTTTCCTATATTGAAGGTGACAGCTGTTTGTTCCATAGGCGACCAGAATGGCTAAATAACGAATTTTACCTATAGAATGAGTTCTTGATGAAAAACGTATATTGCAAAAAAATCCGCGGGTATCAGGGACAAGTTTATAATTTAATTTTTTCGACATTTTTTCGAAAAAGTTTAATAACTTTTGCAAATATAAACGGATTTTAACAAGTAATGCCTCATTTTTATCTGTATAAAATTATCTTTAAAACACTGTTTTGATAGAAAACAAGTAAAAGAGCTATTTTCGACTGTGTCGAATCTTATATACCCTTCACCAAATTATACATAAAAATATTTTTTTTTAAACATTTTTATTTAAACAATATTAAAATTGTTTTAAATTTTTTTTAAATTGTTTTTTAAATTGAAAAATAATTCGGTTTAAAAAATATTTTTCCCGATTTTGACCCATTGTAGGTCCAACTTACTATAGCCTTATATCCATCGTTGCAGTGGACTTTGAAATATCTATCATTAGATATCCATATTGTCTATATTAATGACTTATTAATCCAGATATATGTAGATCAAAAATCGAGGTTGTCCCGTTTTTTTCCTTATATCTCAGTTATTTATGGGCCGATTTTGTCGATTTGAAATTGCAACTGAGCCGGAATTATGATTAAAAATACATATTAAAGCTTAAATCTTCAAAAAAAAGTCTTACAAAAATCCTCCTCCATTCAAAAGTTACAGATTTTTTATCCGAAAATGACCAAAATTTTCCACTGTGCGGTGCTCCTAAAAATCATTAGAATTGGATGGCCTACTGTCACCAAAAATCACCTTCGCCCTCTCCTATACGCGATCGAGAAATTCCAAAATAAACTAGAGTTATAATAAATTTTTGGTTGAATATAGGAGATGTAAATAGGAGGGTGATCGGCCCGGTTTTTAAAAACCGGTTTTTTTGGGTAAGTCGGTTTCGGTTTTTTTGAAAAGCTCACATTTCGAATATCAAAGAAACCGGTTTTTTTTCCTCGAATAGCCGGTTTTTTTAAGGTGTGTTTTTATGAGTTTTAGTGTATTAAAAACCTTAACTTAAAAAAAACCGATATACTCCAAAGCATTTAAACTTTTATTCCTAACAGATTATTTTAACTTTCATAAGGGGTTCAAATTTACTGACGTTAACGATTTTAAATAAAAATCTTAAAATATCAACCACTCACTTTTTGAAAAAATTCAATTTAATTTCAAAATGGGTCAAATTTGACCCGAAGACTCAAAGGATAAGAAAAACATCGCTTTGGTATCTAACCATAGAATCGTACTTTTCATACAAGTGCTGAACATTAAGCAGGTATGCTACCAAAGCTCTGAAAACATTTAACTTAATTGTGCGTAACAAAAATTCAAGATTTTTGCTCCAGGTCAAATATGATCCAAAGAACTTGAGTGCAAAAACTTTATAGATATTTTTTTGCCAATTTATTTTTCTAAAAACATAACGTGGAAATTAAATAAGATTGACATTTCCAATTAAATAAAATTCATAAAATATCAACCACTCAAGTTTAGAAAAAAATCAATTTTAATTTCAAAATGTGTCAAATTTGACCCGAAGATTAGAATTAAAGACTTGTTTTTTGTTATTAGAATACATGTTTATTCTATATCATGATTATATGTTCTCTTTTTTCTGTTATGTTTTTCCATGAACTGTTTTTGTTTTAATAACTAATTTTTTAATAAATAAAACTTTTTTTCTTCTTATTTCTATGCACTTTATTATTTTTCCAAAAAAACAGTTTAACCGGTTATTATTAAAAAACCGAAACCGCTTTATATTAAATTGCAATTTTCGAAGAAACCGAATACCGGTTTCTATAAAATGTGTAAGAATCGATCACCCTAGTAAATAGTGAGGAAATCAGATGAAGTACTTCCTATCCCGTTTCAGATGCTGTCATCTGCAAAATAAAAGATAGGATTGGAAATTTGACGTAGAGGACATTTAGGAAAAGTAAGGAATAGAGTAGGAGAAAAAATGGAGCCTTGCGGTACCCCTTCAACATCTCGTATAGTGCGATCTCTGAAAAAGCTCGATATAAATCGGCAGAAGTTATTACACATACCAAAAGCAATAAGTTTTGATAAAAGCTCACCATACCAGTTCCTATCGAATGACTTGAAAATATCTAGAGCCACCACTTTACTTTCGCCAAAACGGTGAATGGAACGACACCACTTTTCCGATAGGAAGGAGAGCAAGGCTCTTGTAGGTCGTCTTATACGAATGGCATACTGGCGGTCGCGAAGTAACTTATTGGACTCCAAATATTTAACAAGTTGGTAGTTTACCATAGTCTCCACAACTTTGGAAAGTGCAGAACAAATTGCTATTGAGTGATAATTTTCAGGGTTGTTTCCTCTCCCTTTTGAAGTAAACAAACCTTTCAACAAACAGGAAATTAACCGGCACGATATAAATATATAGCATCGAAGAGCACTGCCTCAAGACAAGTGCTCTCTGGCCCAAGAGAATTATTTACGTTGACAGCACGAGCTCGAAAACATTTATTTGACAAAGTCAATAATACTCTTTCGAGTTCGAGCAGTGGTTGATAATAATTAAGCCAAAAGGTTAGCTTTATCAATCGGATCAGTGAAAGTTTGATCATCCTTTATAGAATTACAATTCTTAAGGAACGTCTTAAGAGATTTAAGCTATATTTTATCGAAATTTTGAATTTAGACTAAGTTTTTTAAGATCCCAAAGGTAGAATTGCAAAATGGATTTCATAATTTCAAAGAATACAGAGTAGGTTAAATATTTATCAGATTTCAGAAAGAATACATTTTTATTTCACTATCTAATTATCTAACTAGACTATAAATATACTAAAATGTATTACATTTCTTAGAAAATTGTGTAAGTTATTTTATAAAAATTACAAATTTTGAATCCATTGAAATCCTGATTTGTAATTTTTACACAATAATTATAATTCAGTTGTTTGTTTTGTGTTAAAAAATTAAAAACAGAAAAAGATCCGTTTTGATATATCGAATGATAAAGGACATTTTCCGATTTTGGAGGTACTTTTGCTAAGTAGATATGTACTTTTCATAAATTATTTGTAAAGATGAAACTGAATTCTTTCAAATGACATTACGTTTGCTAAAATCGAATGACCCGTTCCAAAGTTATTTGATCCTAAACATAGCTGTTTTTACATAAAAATATACGAGATTTCCAACTTTTGATGACTGCAAAATAAGGTTTGCTTTATGTGTCATAAAATTTAAAAAATAATAAGAATTCAACCTATTAAATATTTTTCAACCTAAATATCACTTCACAGTTAACTCTCAATAACTTCTTAAAGAGTATACAACCTGGTCACCTCAATTCAAAGTGTTTACTAACATCATTCCAGTCAGTCATCTTCCATGTAGTGCAAAGGCTGCACGCTGCATCCTAATGTATACGACCAACATACATAAATACATAACTTTAAACATTATTCTTTCAACTTCTTATAGTGTTTTTCTTTTTTCACATTCACAGTGTATTTAAAGATATTTTTCTTCATCCCCGGCATCATTATTATTTTCTTCAATGTACCACGAGAGTTAGTATGTTGTGACGATGTCGATGTTGCAAATTGCTTATTGGTAAATTGATTTAAATATGTTGTTGCTGCGTGGTTAATAACTCATTTGATGTATTTGCTGTTGTTGTTGTCTTTAACTAGTGCCTGTTCACATCTCCTTCAATCATGTCGTACGTCCATAATTTACCTACGCATTGAGGCCATACAGTTGTGGCAGTTGTTTTGTAAGAAACAGCAACAGCAAACTGCAACATGCAGCGGAAAATTGTTAAATTTCTAATTGTAGCATTTGTTAACCGTCTTAGTTGGTTAAGAAACCCATCAATGGTGTTATTATGGTTATTGGCAATTAATGTTAGTCATTTGTCACTTATGTACGTTTTACTTTTTGTGTGTACTGTATAATACGAGTACATACATATGTGGTGCACTGTGTAATATTTTGTAAGTATTTTTGATTCACATTTGCTCGTATGGGAAAAAACTACATTTTGCAACATAATGAATGGGTGGCAGGCAGGCACTTGAGATTTCGAGAAAGGATTAATTTAATAGTTTAAGTGAAATTTAGATTGAAACCACTGATGTTTTATTGACACTATACAATTTTATTTAATATCAAATTCCATTAACATGTTTTTGTCTCTGCCAGTGATAACTTTTTAAGAATTTCTAAAGTATTTAGAAGATGGTAATAACAGGAATTTGAGCAATTTATGACAAAGTGAGTGGGATTTTTTTCTAACGTAATTGCAGCTTATGAAAGTGGTATTTGTTTAATGTTGTTATTAAAGAATAATTTGTTGTCGTTGGCTGCAAATTAGAAACATTTGGAATGTAGCATTAAAAGTTAGTTAAATATTTGAAATTTGTTTAAGGGGACAGACATTAAGTTTATGCTACATTAATGATACATAATTCAATTTATTTGTAGTTTATTTTATAAATCAATAAACTCTTCCCACCGGGGTTATCAAATACTTAATGATTTCATTATTTAGAGTTGGTGCATACAATGTATAAGTAATTGATTCATTTCAATAACACAGTGCTACAAAATGCAGACAAATTTAATGTTGGTACACTTTATATAATCCAAACTATTGAGTGTATGACTTTGAACTTTTCCCATCTTTCTGACAACATGTAGATTCCGAGCCAAAAGAACTGCTCATCTTTTGAGGCCAAGAACGAATTAAGCCAATTTTGGATACTCTATTCTGAAGTAAAGCGTATCCTAGAGAGAGCGTTCTGCATCGATCGAAACAAATAGTAGTCGGACGGTGCATGGTCTGGAGTATAAAGCG
The DNA here is from genome assembly GCF_958450345.1 of Calliphora vicina. Taxonomy (NCBI): domain Eukaryota; kingdom Metazoa; phylum Arthropoda; class Insecta; order Diptera; family Calliphoridae; genus Calliphora; species Calliphora vicina. The sequence continues at coordinate 46,614,508 of NC_088780.1, forward strand.
GGTGAGGCAAAACTTCCTAACCCATTCATTTGAAATACTTTTTAACAGGTATTGTAACATGTGGTCGAGCGTTTTCTTGATGGAATATTACGGTTTCATATCTGGGCGTTCTTCGACCAATGTTCGTTTTAAACTAATCAGTTGTGTTCGTACAGGGTCTGTCCTGATTTAAGCAGCTCATAGTAGACAGCACCCACCAAATACAGAGCATTACCTTAGCGCCATGGATATTTGGCTTTGGTGTCGATTCGGCTGTTTAGCTGGGCTTCATATATGATCTCTTACGCTTCGGGTTATTGTAAAGGATCCATTTTTCATCTCAAGTAATGATTCGGTGCAAAAATATCCCTGCTTTTGAATCCTGCTGTTCGCAAAAGTTTTTAAATTGCTGCTTGTGTAGCTTCCAATGTTTTTGCAAGCTCTTGTTGAGTTTTACAACAATCGTCATACCTCCAATTCTTGGTCTTCAAACTTGTTTGCTTGGCCTGGGTGATCTTTGTCTTCCATGTCAAAATAACCACTTCTGAACCCAACAAATCATTTTTCGAACTTCAAATATCCGAAAATATTTTAATTAAGGAAAATTGATTTCTACCATTAAGTATTATGGCAATAAAGAAACCCTTATTTATTTTATTTGCGCAGAAGATGCATTAAATCCGAATCACATGCACAAAATTTTGTTCCAGAGGAAGTCGATGTGTAATAGAAATTTGGACGAGGCGTTCAAGGGCAGGCGGTGAGTTTAACATTTGTTGAGGTTATCAGAAGAGGAGTGTAAGTTCATCTGAGGGTTTGTTTAGACATAGGGCACTGACTCAGCCCAAAATGAGCAGATATTTTTATTGGAAGTTAATACTCTGAACAATTTGTGGACAAGGAATAGATTCCAGAATTTACCTTTTGAAATATTAAGAGAGTAGGAGCTAGAGAGGAAGATCCCCGACATGAAATTCACCCGAAAGTTTCAAAGAGCAATTGTACTCAATAAATTGTTAAAAAGAAGTATCAACTTCATAAGAAGTATAAGTTCTACGCCATCTTCAAATCCGGAATAAACTGAGGATTCAACAGTGCCTATATTGTCTTACATTTTATCAAACGATGGGCAAAATAATTTAATAATACTTTCATCACTAAATGATTATTTACATCACTTACATTGATCTCATCGAATCTGTCTTGAAACAATTTTTACTCTTTTGTTTAAGAGATGTATATCGTGGCTATTCTGACCTTCCATCTTATTCATCACGACTTGTTTTGATTCGACTGCCAATATTAAAAAGCCGAAGAATTATGCTTAATGTTACATTTCTTGTAAATCTTTAAAATGGAAATGTGTTATCCGATTTTCTTTTAAATAAGTTATCAATAAATGTGCCTCAAAGCTCATTATGATTCAATAACCCACTTTATTTTAAAACTTTTTGAAAAAACTACGAAATGCCAGATCCGTTTAGGAAATTATGTTATGTTAGTTTAATGAAATGTTTAACTTTATAGATTTCACTTTAAATATTGATGTTATAAAATGTAATATTATTTTAAATTTAAACATTTAACATTCTTTACATTAAGAACAATTTTATAATTTAACACTCAATTGGTCAATTCACAAGGTCTCTTTAGATGCAATAACAACATTTTTAAACCATTGTGGAATATTAGTACATTATGATGATATGACAATAAGACCCTTTGTGAATTGACCAAATATGTAAGAATTATATCCATAGATTTAATTAAATAGATAAATAAATCAAAGAAAATATGATGAAGATCAGAGCCAGTAATTATAATTCGAGCGTGAGTAGAACAAGGTATATAGTGACAAGGAGGAGTTTTATATCCATTTTCGCAGAAAATAAACTCCTTTCAGAAACTAAGATAGTCGCATATATTGAAGTTTAAAAAAATATTTCTTCCAACAATAAGAGATCTCATGGAATCTGCTCTTGTGATCTCATATAATCATGAAAACGGTTTGATGGTTAATCTGGCGAGACCAAATTGTTACTTTTTAGCAGAAAATCCAGGAATTTCGACCAGCACATTTAGATGGTGCGATTCTGGAATTTTCGAGGGAATACAAATACCTAGCTGTCGGGGAAACGTAATATAGAGAGTCGAAAGGCCTTTGGGAAAACCTTACCAATGCTGGTCATCTCTATAATCTGTACAAGGTACAGAGTCTAGACTATCTTGCAATTACTATTTCCATGAGTTTCACTCATCAGGCAAGTCAGAAGACGGTGCTGGACATACCTCTCCTTGATATCTACATCAAATACACCTTTGCTAAGTCGGCTTTAAGTCTCGAAGGTTCAAATGAACTAAATCATGAACGTACGCAGAAGAAATATATAGTATCATTATATCTAAACAAGAATATCTAAACAAGATGACTGGTCTGCAAACTCTGTTCACCAGCGAGACGTTTTTAAACCGAAATTGAGTTATTGCCACAGATTTCTTCAGTCAAACAAATAAAGGGTGATTCATTTGGAGTTTTTCTATACAAGCTGTAAAAAAATAATAATATGCAGACTGTACAAAGGTTCCCTCCTATACGATTCGATCATACATAATTTTGCAATCGAAACGGTAGTTTATAAGATTCAGATTTAGTACCTCTTTTCTGCTATTGAACCCACTGTACATTGTTGTGGTGTGAGTCTTTCCATGATGAATTGTCAAACAATACTGAATGAAAATATGATGATGATATGCCACTATAAATAATTGATCTTTGGAAAAAAAACAAATGAAAAAACCGTCTAAATGAATCATCCATTATTAACTACCAGGGTATTATTTACAAATTTTTGATAAAACTGAAAAATTACAACTTGGCACTGCAGTGATCCATGGTTCAGGGTTAATGCGATACGTATTAATGATAACTGATAACCCATTTTACAGTCCCTAATGTAAGGGCCGGTGTGGCAATATCTAAGAATGTTGAAAGGCTTGAATTATTATCAAAATTTTTCGTTTTTAGTCTGTGATTATTTTATAGTTTTAAATTTATGACCTTTAACCCCTTTATACAAAAAACGAAATGTATGAATATCATTATCTTTATGTAATACTTTCACACCTCAACTGAAACCAAAATGAAATGACGAATTCTTCCCAATCTGCAGCACAGTGTAATTGATATTTTGCATCAATCTAGCAAATTTATTTCCATATAAAATGTGGAAGTATGGTTAAATTTTTGAATTAGTTGGCTAAAGCCGCTTTCAGTGCACAATTCAAAGCAAATCTAATAAAATTAAGAAATTAAGTGAAAATAAAAATATTTTAGTAACAAATTCAAGAACAACTAACAAAGCCAGCTAACAAGAAAAGAAAACGTTTCCAACTGTTGTTTAGCATTGTTACTCGTATATAAATATAACAAAAAGTAGCAACACGCAACATACATGGTTGTATGTATGTATGTATATTGTGGCATGTATTCGTAACTCTAAGGCAATTGCATAAAATTGTTGCTACCACAGCTAACGGGCAACATGTTAAATTTTCAACTATTTATAATAATTGGAGCAAATGTTGTGGCAACAGCAACAAATATAAATTTGAAATTATTACCATCTACAGCTATACAAACTAAAGGCAACAACAGCATCAACGGCCACCGCAATATTGATGATGAAGCATTTGTACAATTTTTGAAATATGTAAGCCAAGAGCAAAGTTTTACAACAATTGTTATATTGACAAATTGGCAATATGCAACAACAGCAGCAACTGCAACAACTTCTACCTGGCAACAACATGACTATTGCGTAAATCTTAAATATTATGTGGAATATTTCCAGCATCACTTGGAGAATCTACAGCAGCGGCAGCATCATGCTTTAATACCCGTACTACTTTTGCAATCCCAGCAGGCCGACTACATGCTCCACAAGAAATTCAACAGTGAATTTGTAACGATTATTTGTATACCACCTCTTCCAACATTGCCACAGCGACAGGTCATTACAAAGGTTATACAGAATCATTTATTACGTGCTCTTAGCAAAAATCTCTTATACTTACGTAAAAATCGTGTCATATTCCGCATGGATTTTAGCAGACATGAAGGTGAAAATTTGCAAAATATTGAAAAGATTTTAAAATACTGTCACATGGAACAAATCATAAATATTATGATCATTTCTTATCAATTTCCCCACAACGATACAGTTTATTTTACATATGAAAAGTTTCCTAAATTTAAAATGACAAAACACAGCTGGCATAAGGAGAAGCAAATATTTCCCAATCAATTAATTAATTTAAAGGGTTATAAAATGTCTACTCTACCCGATCAAATAGAACCCAGATCGATGGTGTATAACGATAGCCAAGGACAACAGCAAATTTGTGGTTATGTGGGTCATTTTGTGCGCTACTTTGCCAAGGGACTTAATGCCTCGCTGATGTTGGCCCACGAAGTTAAGGAAGGTGTTCCCATATTCTATTCCGATATTTTGAAATTAACACGCAATCATACATTGGATATACCCGCTTCATTGACTGGTCCTATTAATGACACCGACTGGTCGGAATTTTCCTATCCCTTCGAAATAGCCAACTGGTGTGTAATGTTGCCCGTGGAAGCCGAAATATCATTGGCCGAAATATTTTTAGCTGTTTTAAATCCTTATTTTCTAAGCAACCTTTTAATACTCTTTATATTTTGCACTTTTCTATTAATTATGGTTTTTAAACGAATTTCCTCCTCTTATCGTATTTCTGTATCGGATATTTTAATCAATGACAAGGCATTTAGAGCAGTTTTGGGACAGGGCTTTCCATTTAATGAACAAAAACTCGACTATTTTGTGGTTTACATATTTATTTTACTATTCTTTGCCGGTCTTGTGGTGGTCACTCTCTATGGTGTATTTTTGGGCAGCTTTATGACTAGTCCACCCAAAACACCTCCCATAAGAAGTTTTGCCGATCTAGAGAATTCTGGCATTAAACTATTCATTTCTCAGCGGGAGTATGGTTTCATCTATCCTTCTAGTTATCTACAATATCCTCGACTCTTTCATATACTGGACTCTTACGATGAATTTGTGCGCATACGCAATACTTTAAATACCAGCAATGCTTATGTTATTACCTCCTCCAGTTGGCCTGTTTTTGCGGCTCAGCAGGAACTATTCTCTCGTCAACTGTTTCGCTATACCACCGATTTATGTTTCAGCCGTTATCTTCATTTTTATTTCATTTTACCCATGCATTCGGTTTTTCGAGAACCTTTACAATTGTTGACTTTAAAGGCATATTCGTCTGGTTTGTTTTTCCATTGGTTTGAGTCGAGTTTTAATGAAATGGTTTTATTGGGCCGGATGTCCTTTACCGATATTACTGAACCGCGTCAGTTGATGCCAATTGCTGTAGCTGATTTGAAGATAATTTTTGTGGGTTTTTGTATTTTGTTAGTGGCAAGTGTGGGCATTTTTATTGTGGAAATTTTTGTATATCGTATTGGGATGTAAAGAAGTAGAAGTACTATATTCGGATGTGACAAAGAAGGACGATTTCTTTAGAGGTTTTTTAATTTTAAATAAAACTCTTAAAATGTAATTGAATGCCGAAAGAACAATCTATGACATTTACTTTGTATACCCACCATCAAAAAAGAGAAGGGTGTATATTGATTTTGTCACTCCGTTTGTAACACATCAACTTAGAAAAAATGTTAGCCAGCTAGCTACTTTCGATTGCGCAGTTTCGTATTTCTACAGACAGACAGATGGACGGACATCTGATGGACAGACATAGCTAGATCGTATCTATGTCCGTCCATCTGTCTGTCTGTTAAAAACACATGGCGCTAACTGGCTAACATTTTCTCTCTGTTAATAAAGTTTGTTTGGTATCGAAAATGGACAATATGAGTCCATGATTTTACCTATATGTCTCCACAAAATACTGTTTGAGCAATCATAAATATGTTGATAATTCTGCAATCCTTATAAAATGTTGCACGAATTAGTTCTAAGTACTCTGGAATTATACAGGCGAAATTCGGGAAATATTTTTCCCTAGTCTCCATACAAGGCCCTCCTCAGAAAATGAATTGGACATTCATAATTGTTTTATAATTACACGGTGCTGGGTTATAGGTCTTGTTGAGTACACTACAATTTGTCTCTAAAAATTTCAGAAACACCCTGAAATTCAGAAGTTATTCTAAAAAACCGTTTTCAGTGATTTTCGTCGACTTATCGACCTGTACTTTAGTCAGTTTTTGTCCGATTTAAAATTTTTGAACGGGTTTCGAGAGAAAACTGATTACACTTTAAAATGACGTGCATTTTTGATACATTTGTAAGTTACAAGTATTGTTTTTAAGAATATCTAAAAGAAAAGTCAAATTTATCAACTTTTTTGATTTTAGTCGCTTTTCATTGCTTATTTTGATATGAAAGCTTATAAAACTTTATACCAACATTTATAGGAAATTTAGTTCTTAAGAAAACATGGTTTTAATTATTCAAATCGGATGGAAATTGTAATAGTTATTCAACTTTTAATTAACACCATTTTTAGTATTTTCTCCCCCAGCGCACAGTGGGAGAAAACCCTAATTTAGTGGACCTAAATTCGTATCTTCTAAACGCTTGGCCAAATTAATTTCATTTATATGGAAATATTGCAGGCAAGGAGGTAAGCTAATAAAGTAATGCAAAATGGGTACTGCTACTTCAGTAGAATGAGCGGGAGAGGCTGCTAAACTACACTACCTCGGAAATTCTATACTATTTTCAATTGTAAGAAATTATTTTAATATATCTTTCAAAAAATTTAAAATATATAAGTAATTTTATTTATAGCAAGTAACTATTTAAATCTATAGATTTTGGACATTTACCCTATTGCCGGCATAGGTCGAAATATTCATATAAAATTAAACTTTTTTTAGTTTTATTAATAAGTTTATTTTTAAAAACGAATAACAATTATTAGTTATGAAATGATTTTATTTCATTATTATAAATAATTTAGTTATAATTAAACAATGAAATAAAGAGTAATTAAGCTAACTAACACTTGTTAGAATTTTGTGAATTTTTATTATTCAGAGTCTGATGAATCACTAGGAAGTAATGGATCCAACAAAAGTTGCCTAACATCTTTCGATAACGGTTCCACTTTTTTATAGCTTGCAGATGAAACTAGAGATGCTAATCGGGACTGATTTTTGAAAATCCCGGGGTTCGGGATTTGGTAAAGAATTTTTCGGGAAATCTAAAATCCCGAAAATTATAAGAAAGAAACGTACATAATTATGTCTTTATAATTGAAAGAAAATTTTTTATTTAGCAATTAATTTTTATTAGACACCAAAAAGCTTAAAATACTTGCATGAGTACATTATATAAGAACAAATAACAATAACGATAGGTCTTAAATCAAATCCTATTTTGCGCATTTCGTCTTTTATCCAATGATATTTCAGTATTTTTTTATTGGATAAAAGGCGAAATACGCAAATGTTATATTTTTAATCTAAATAAAGCACTACCATATTTAAAAGGACTCATAATTTTAAGGCAAATTTGGTATATGGGCATTTGTTTTTAGCAACTTGTAAGTAGTTAGAATTACATAAATTTCATTTTTATATAATGTAATTACCAATAACACTTCTTATATACAATCTTAAAAAAATAAGGAACAAATTTAGTACGAGATTTTACATCGTCCCAACGAAAATAATTTCTTAAAAAAATTATATAAATTCACCTCGCACTTTTTCGCAGCTAAATTTTTTACCATATGTAATCTGTAATATGGCCTTGATATTGGTAGAAAAATTAGGACTGCATCTCACAGCATTAGTAACTGGCAACCTTCCGAAAATTCAAAAAGTAAAAAAAATAAAATTCTATAAGAATATGACCATTGGTTATCACAAATAGCGGAAAATATATTTTTATTTTTCTGATTTACCAAGTCTCATATTCCATCTACATAAAAAAAGTAAAAAATACAACTTAAAGAAAACCTTGTACCATCCAGCTTAATAACAACTTTGAAACCAATTCTTCATAAAAAAAATTTCTGAAATATTTTTTACATTTAAATAGTTGTCAATACCAAACCACTGTAGTTATTAATAAATGTTAAATATTTTTAAGTACAGCAACAACTATAGATTGAAACTACATAACAATAAATCAAATATGCGAAAGTTTTTTTTTTATTTTGCGCCACTAAATTGTTGATTTCTCCCACAGTGCAGCGCATATAAATAAAAAAACAAAAAACTGTAGAAAAAAAATATTTGTAAAAATTTAAATTTACAAGGTAAATTTTTTGAACTTTTTTCAAAAAAGTTAAATAGCTTTTGCAAATATCTCATTTTTTTCCATATAAAGTTGTTTTTAAAACACTGTGCAAAAAAGAATAGGTTTTCATAGAAAAAAATTAAATTAACTATTGTTGAATTTGAAAAATTACGAAAAAAATAAAAAATTAAGCGAAACTTTTTTAAAAACTTACGCAATTTTTATTGATATACATTTTCTGAAAGCTTAATTCTTTGTCTATCCATAATTGTTTAAAATTTCGAAATCGGTCTAAAAATGTGTGAGTTAGTGGTACTAAAGTACTACGACCTACCCTAAAACAGTTTTTTCAAAATAACTCAAAATTTTGAGGGTGTTTCAAAATCTTTGAAAACGGTTTTAGTATATCCTAATCTAGGCCTACAACCCTCATTAGGTTGCTTTTCAAGTTCTGACAAAAAGTGTCATTTTGTAGCAGAGTGTAATTAATATCGTGATGAAATTTTACATAAATAAGTTTTATATAATCCTAAATCTTTCTACCAACTTGTGTGAGGATCGGTCTATAATAGACCCTACATCCGAATATAAACTCTTACTTGATAAAGATAATTGCATTCAAATTTTGGCGGAGTCTATTCTGTATGAGGTCTATTCGCAAGTTTAAATTTTCGATCTCTTTTTTCAGCATTGCTATCGGTATCTCGCAGGTTATGTTGGCTTTCAAAAATTGAACAGCATCGACGAAAATTTGATCACACGATCTTTGGGGATCAGGTAGTCACCGAAAATAGCGACGGTCGATGATGTAAACAATATGTTGCTCAAAGTGCACGAATAATGTTTCATCCTGAACTCTGATTTTTGTTCTACAGCTAAATAACACAACAAAATCAATTTTTTTTCCAAAATTACAAAGTCCGACCAATAAATTTTGATAGAGGAGACACAAAAAAAGACTCGTTTATCGGCGTTTTGAAAGTTTACATCTGAATTTCATTTGAGGGGGTTTCCCAACTCTGGCAGATTCTTATTTTTAATCGTCATAATAAACCATGTGATCTTTACATTTTAGGTATAAAATGTGTTCAGCAAATTTATGTAAAATGTTACGGAGAACATTTTTGTAGAATATGTTAACCCTCTAAATCCTCAAGGCATGGGTATTTTTTGTCCTTCTTTTTAAAAAAGAGCAAACCATTAAAAAAACACCATTAAAACAGGGATTTAAGGGTTTAAAATGTTCCGCAAAAATATTATCCGTGAAATTTTACTATAAGTCCCTGAATACATCAAAACGGAAAATTCAACCAAAATGTCAGAAATAAGACACAACAAAAGAGAGTCTAGAGTTATTTTCGCATTTATTAAGAATTTTATTTTAAAGTACCCCAAAAATTTTACATGAAAAAAAAAATAGTTAAAATTTAACTAAAAATCACTAATATCTCTATTATTTTACGTTCGATAGCAAATTGGGATAGGAAGTATTCATTAATTAAATTTTTTTAGCTGTAGGCAATTCCACTTCATTACCATACAATGTGCAGCATTGTATCAAAATGTATTGGTCGGTCCTTGTAATTTTGTTTGTGTTGTACAGTGTAATTTGTAGATTGTTGGTAAATGTAAAACGGTAGATGAAGTCAAATTAATTAAGCACCTTATAATGTCATCTAAATGGAATGACAAATTTGTTGATCAATTGATTAACAATTTTTGTAAACACAAGAATTTAGCTATTTCATTAATTTAGTACATCTGATCAACTCTCTATATCTCACTAACTATCTATTTCTATATACAACTAAAACCAACTCTCATTTAAATAACATTCTCCCTCTCTCTCGCTTTAATTTCAATAAACCTTCAACTAATTCTTTTTTTAAAAATAAAAACATGTAGATCGATCTACTTAGATCTGTAATTTCAAGATAATATCAACACCAATAAATACCGGCACGCTTACATTAATCCAGTCCAAATATATTCTCTGTCTCACACTTACACACCTCCATATACATATGTATAAAGTTGTAGTTGTATGCAGGTAACTGATGTGATTGAACTGGCCGCCTATTGCAATTATAAAATTTCTGCACGTTTTTTATTGAATCAGAAAATTTTGTTTTGATAAAACTGTCTAATGTTAAACTTACGTTTAGACTTGTTAATTTGAAATCTCTTTCCAATCAACCTTAGTATATCAAAATCATACAAATAAACTATTTTTCAATGTACTTTACCACAAGTATTTATAAACTTGTTCATTTATACATTCATACATACATGGTATAAGTAGTTATATAGATTTTAAATTGATATAATATTTTTTTTTTAAAGTTAGAGATATTTATTTAAATGCACTTAATGCTTATAATTGTGATTTAATTAGTTTAATATATTTGCCGTATCTCAGAAATGGTGAAGACAAAGATCGCCCAGACGAGCCAAGAAAGTTTGAAGACCAAGAATTGAGGGCATTACTCCATGAAGATTGTTGTCAAACTCAATAAGAGCTTGCTAAATCATTGGGATCTGCTCAATCAGAAATTTCAAAAATTCAAAAGCAGGGAAAGATGATTTTGCATATCCGAAATGCTGCTTGAACGCTATAAAAGAAAATCATTTTTGCAATCATTACTTGCGATAAAAAATGGATACATTACGATAACCCGAAACGTAAGAGATCGTATGTGAAGCCCGGCCAACCAGCCGAATCGACCAAAGCCAAATATCCATCGCGCTATGGTAATTCTCTGTATTTAGCTCGACTAAAAGTGTCCTATCTATTATGAGATGCTGAAATATGGCCAGACCATCACAGAGAACCTGTACCGAACGCAACTGATTCGTTTGAAACGCGAATTGCGTCTAGACATGACACCGTAATATTCCATCATGCCAAATTTCGGTCACATGTTGCAGAAATAAATGGCTTGGAAGTTTTTCCTCTCCCGCCTTATAGTCCAGAACTTGCCCCGTTCGACGACTATTTGTTTCGATCGATCGTTCTTGGCTTCAAAAGATATGTATGCAGTTCTTTTGGTTAGGAATCCATATCTTGTCAGAATGATGAGAAAAGGTTATAGCTAACAATGGCTACTACTTTCAATAAAATAATAATATTTGATTTGAATGCATCATAGTATAATAGTAATATCATACATAGTATATTACGTCCAATATCAATCGTCTCATACGGAAGCTGCATTATTCCAGACTGATTGGTTGAAATATAGAAAATACATCAGCAGCCATATCCACACTGAAGATATCAACGATTGTATCAGAGACTTCAAGTCTCTAATCTTTTCGGCCTTGGATCACTCTAAGTGTCATATTCCTCCTAAACCTAAAATGTGTATTTCTAATACCGAAAAATAATATACTCCTCCTCGAAAAGAGGAGATGTAGAAGAGATTGGCATCACAACAGGCCAACTGCTGCTAAGCATAGGCTGTCCATTACAAGTAAGTTATTAAAATGGGCCGTACAAATGATCCAGGGGCGGCACTATGGGGGTTCAAAGTAGACATGTAAAATTTTTAAACACCTGTAATTTTTCTGTTTCCCATCCGATTTCAAAGTTTTTTTTTTATATTTTTGGGAAGCTCTCGGCAAGGACTTGAAAAAACGTGTGCTCTTTATCTCTTATAATTTCCGAGTTATAGGCATTTCAAAATTGAGCCATACCTTGGTTCCCTTTCTTAAAAATATAGGTCGGAATTTTGGACCAAATGGACTCGATTTTTTTTGTTGGTTAAACAATTAAAGTACAAATAATATACAAACGATTTCAGAGCAATGTAATTTATTAATCCAAAAATAAACGACTTTTAATTTAAATATTAAAAAAATAGTTGATTTTTACTGCTTTTTGGGCGAAAGGTGACTTAATTATTTTTTTTTATTAAAAATAAACTTTCTTTAAGAACATATAACAATTTTATATTTTTCTATAAGGTATCTTTACGAAGAACATTTTGGTATAAAAAACATGTCCTATTTTTCGAGTATGTCGCCCCTACGCCCTTCGGAATGTGACCTATTTTTTTTATTTTTTTTGGACCACATGTTCATAAATCTCAAAGCTGGGATCAAAAAACGGGAAGCATTGTTAGAAACCTTTATGTGTTTCTTATTTATACCCAAAGTATTTTTCGAGCCCAGAAGGAAATGTGGACCCCATTGTCAAAATTGTAAAAAATAGCATTTTTGAGATTTTTGCTCCAATTTTTAGGAATTACGAGATTCTCTTTGACCGTTTGACAAGTGTTTTTACATTTTGTTATTTAGAATGACAATTTTAAAATACATTGAAAATTTCATTGAGTTTTGTTAATAAATAAAGTTTTTATTACATATTACATATTTATTGAGATTCTAAATTGAGATTATCAAAATTTTAATAGGATTGCAAATATTAGGAACAATTTGATCCACATTTTTTCCCAGTTATATTTTTTTGTTTAGATAAGTTAATTTTTGGTCTAACAAAAAAAATTTCAAGTCAATATCTCAATTAGATTCAAAAATATGCCACTTTAAAATTCCGTCCTTCAAAAATATTGCACTTTTTCATACTAAAAAATTTGTATAAATTTTTTTCAACACAAGTTATTGGTTCTGACTCATTCAAAGTGCAATATTTTTGAAGGAAAGCTTCTATTTACACTGGCTAATCCACCATCAATCAAAGTTTAGCCTTAACTGTAAAGTCATTCTGTATAAAGCAGTTTTAAAACCAATTGGGACACATGGAATCTAATAATGGGTAACGGCAAGCAATACCATTGTAGATCTCATACAGAGGGCACAAACCAAAATTCTCAGAACCATGATGGGAGCTCCATGGTGTTGTAACCATACTGATTCATGTTTTTTCTCTGCGTGTAGTGGGCAATTAGGGATGAAATATCAACATTGTTTGCCAAATATCTATATTATTATTTTATTACTGTAATTCCCTTAAACTCACACCCCTTACTGCGCAATAAATTTGTTTTAAATTAAAATTTCTACCAGTAATGGTAATAATACAAGTGTTCGCAATGTATAAATGTTTGTGTATCGATATTTTTTGGCTGATTATCATTCAAAGGTGTCAGGTTTTCATATTTATTTAAAATAATTGGCCAATAGTTTACCACCAGATTTTTAAAGCTTGTCAAAATTGGTTGCAAATTAAAAATTAATTGCAAATTTATTGCTTTTAATTTATTTGTCAATGATTTATGTTGCAGACAATATTAGCTGCTAAGTATTTATACCCTACACCACCATAGTGGGGAGGGTATTATGCGTTTGTGCAGATGTTTGTAACGCCCAAAAATATTAGTCTAACACCCACCTTAAAGTATACCGATCGACTTAGAATCACTTTCTGAGTCGATTAAACGATGTCCGTCCGTCCGTCCGTCCGTCTGGTTGGCTGGCTGGCTGTCCATGTAAACCTTGTGCGCAGAGTACAGGTCGCAATTTTGAAGATATTTCGATCAAATTTGGTACATATTACTTTTTCGGCCCAAGGACCAAGCCTATTGAAACTGGCTGAAATCAGTCCATTATTTCACCTATCCCCCATACAAATGTCCCCTCGAAATTGGACTTTATCGGTCATAAATGTTTAATTTATCTATGTATCTACACAAATTTCGCTCCAAATAAGTTTTATATATACAAAATTCATGTCACCAAATTTTGTTACGATCGGTCCATAATTAGTCATAGCTCCCATATAGACCCGCTTCCAAAAATCACTTTAACGTGCATAAATCGCTTAAAAATGTTGGTATACACACAAAATTCAACATAGTTAACTTTAATATAGACATAAATCACACGACCTAATTTTATGGTGATCGGTCCATAATTGGTCATAGCTCCCATATAAGGCCCACTTCCGAAAATCACTCAAAAATATAAATTATTGAAATTTTAAAAGAAAAATATTTTTAGTCATTTACTTGGTGTAGGGTATTATATGGTCGGGCTTGACCGACCATACTTTCTTACTTGTTTTATATATAGTTGTTATAATTGTGCTATTATTTTTATAACCCCCCTGCATATGCTCACTCTCTCTCTCTCTCCTTTCCCCCAAGAAAACCTCTTTAATGGGAGGGGTGTTTGCTTTTGGCAACGGAATATTGAAAGTGGTGTCTACTATTTATTTAGCATTGTATGCTTTATGGAATTTATTTTGTCATTTGGTTTCAGTTTTTTATTTTATTATTTAAGTTATTTTTATATATATATCTTTTTTTTCTCTAATATTTATTACAATTTATTGGTGATAAAATATTTGCTTTATCCGTGGGTGTTTATTAATAAGGAAATAACTAGTTCACTCGTTTAAGTGTTAAACTGTGGAAAATAGTTTACATCATATGGCACTTTATCTCTATCTGAGTCATATGCAAATATTTAGAAAATCCATTTAATATGCCAAATATGAACATGTTTTTCTTCGCTGGCTTTAAATTTACCTTAGATTTATGCTAATAACATTTCAAATTGTCCACAGTTTTCAAACCTTAATTGATGCCATGAAAATTGTTTAACAAATTTATAGAATTAAGGGAAATATATGTATGTGAATAAAGTGCTGTGTAATGTGGAAAAATGTATTTAATATAGAGTTATTTTAAATTAGTTGTGTTCTGATTGGAATTAGTTTTGAGTTGATGGCTGGGAATGTTACAATTAGGAACATAAACCATTCTAACCTATATGTTGGTGAATTTGTAGTTTAAAATCCCTGCAGTTCTAGGAGACTGTCCCGAAATAGTAATTTTACCTATCACTAGTTATATAAATAACTAAGTTGCTATTTATTTCAACATGTGCGTCTCCTTTTGATTTACAATGAGACTGTCTGATGGCTAGTCCAAAGTAGTCAACCCATTGGATTCACATACCGGTTACGTAGGGTCAGTAACCATATTGGCTATCTAACTGGTTACTTGATCATAATGCTACATAACTAGTTATTTTAATATTTACCTGAAATAGTCAGTCCAATAACCGATTGCCTGTAAACAAACCTTCTTCCTACAACTATCCAATAGATTTCTTCTGCTTAGCTCCCATATTTTTCTTACTTGTTGAAGAATTTACAAGCCCCATCGAAATCATTTAAAGAATCTTAAACTATGGTGAATTGAAAATATTTACTTTCACAATATCACTGACATTTAGCTTATAACTCAAACATTCGGCAGAATTTAACTACATGTGTAATTATAAAACCATAACTTTTAAATTTCTCCCAATTTTTTTTTCTTAATTAGGCCATTAAATGTTATAAGTTTTTTTTGTTAATGAAGCAGTTAACCATCATTTTAAAATTCATCATAGCCAATGTTAATTTATTTAAGCCCTTTTTTCGCACATTCCTTTACAAACAAATCCCATAATTTGTTTACAATTTAAGAAACCAGAAAACCAACAATACAATAAACAAATTTCACTTTTCACGTGCTTACGATTTTAGGAGTTGTGGAAGCCACAAATAAACAAATAAATCCTTTAACGTGATGAGATGACCATAAATTAACTTAATGCATTTTAAACATTAAGATATGAACTGAAATTTGTTTCGGTTTCTACAATGTTTTCTTTTGTTGATGATGGCACAGACAAAAATAAAACAAAGTAACTGCAGAACTTTAAAATTGATGTTGTTGATCTATATAACCCAAAATTGGCAGAATGCATAATTCAAAATGTAAATATTTGTGAAACATATTATGCTTGATCATGGTTAAAAATAAAAAAAAAAAAAAAATAAATGAAATAAAGCTTTAACAATTTTGTGGTTTTAATAAAAATTACTTATTTTATTGGGATAAGCCACAGAATAAAATGAAAACGTTCTGTCAAAAGCATTTTCTAGTATATCAGTATAAAATTCTGATATCGAGTTGAATTTTACATAAAAAATAAACGTTTTTGGATGAACCTGGTCCCCTTGGTACAAAAATATTTTTTTTTTTTTATTTCAAATATTTGATGTAAATTTAGCTTTTTGAAAAGTAAAAATTCCTTATACATCTTCTTAGAAATTTTATAAATAACTTAAAAAGAAAACAAGTAAGAGAGCTATATTCGGCTGTGCCGAATCTAATATACCCTTCACCAAATATTTTTTGGTTAAACAAAATTTATTTTTTTTTCCAAAGCAGTTTTTTTAATTTTTTGGAATTTATTTTTTTCGAATTTTTTTATTTTTTTTTTTTGTGAATTTTTAAATTAATTTTTTTTAATTTAAAAAAAAAATTTTGGTTTTTAGTTTTGTTTTTGGTGAAAAAAAAATTCAGGTTAAAAAATATTTTCCGATTTTGACCAATTGTAGGTTCCACTTACTATGGTCTTATATAGTCGTTGCAAAGGTTTAGTAATCCAGATATACATACAGCCTCAAAAGTGAGTAAACACCAGCGAATTTTTTGATTTTTTTAAGATCATGAAAATTATTATGGTCCGACTTGAACCTTTTTTTTCACAACAGTATCTATAATTCAACCCCATCTCCAACAAACCGAAACTTCGAAATTTTAATCGATACATCAATTTTAGGATTTTCATTATCTTTAAAAAATCATATAATTTTTGGTGTATACTCACTTTTGAGGTTCATTGTAGGTCAAAAATCGAGGTTGTCCTGGTTTTTTGCTCTTATCTCAGCCATTTATGGACCGATTTTGCTGATTTTAAATAGAAAACTTCTCGAAAACATGTCGGGCAGAATTATTGAAGATTTGGATCCCGAAGATATCTGGGGTCTTCAGAAAATTGATTTCTACAGACAGACGGACATGACTTAATCGACTCCGCTATCTATAAGGAACCGGAATATATATACTTTATAGGGTCGGAAAATTATATTGTGGAAATTACAAACGGAATGACAAACTTATATGTATATACCAAAGACCAAAAATAACTGTTATTAAATTTTTTGAGACTGAAAAAGTTAGGCTAAATCAATGAATAATTTTTACGTTTTCAAATAAGAGTTATTCATAATAAATATTTTTTTTCGTTGCTCATAACTTTTATTTTGATTTATATTTTTTTACGTTTTCAAATAAGTGTTATTCATAATATATATTTTTTTACGTTGCTCATAACTTTTATTTTTTGATTTTTATGTTTTTAAGTTGCCTAATAAGAGTTATTCTAAAGAATATATTTTTTTCGTTGCTCATAACTCAAAAGAAGTTTCTTTCGCTACCTTGATTGCATTTTATTAGTACATACATTGAATTTAACCTTTAAAGTCGCAAAAAATAAGCTTGGTATGAGATTGATATTTTTTATTGTGTGTTTTTAATTATGAAGAATTTTGTTTCACAATCAATGTTTTAGCAAACGCATTGTCCGCCAAGTTGCACCTTTTCTCAGTCAACAAAATACGCAAAGCAGGAAATGCTCTTTCAATAGAAAGCCGTTTAGCCGGCAGTGCATAGACAATATGAATCAATTTATTTAAAAATTGCAAAAGTATCCTTTTTCTCTTCCTAATATTGCAAAAAATCGGCTTCTACGTCCAGTCTCATAGGTTTAAAGCTCTCTATTTCAGCTATAGCTGCTAATAACTCACGCGATGTATTGCCTTTGTCATCTTCTGAAGATAAATCCACTTCAAGTTCTCTAATTGATGTTCCGAACAACGATGACGTATTTAGATTCGTCGATTCGTCAATTAGAAAATCGGATATTGGTTGAAGTGGAGATACTTCAGATGAAGTTAAGTCGAAAATAAAAGTTATGAGTAACGAAAAAAAATATTTATTATAAATAACTCTTATTAGGCAACGTAAAAAAATATTTATTATGATTAACTCTTATAAGGCAACGTAAAAACATAAAAATCAAAAATAAAAGTTATGAGCAACGAAAAAAAATATTTATTATTGTTATGTTTTTCTATAGCGAACGAGTACTTTGAGTGAAAATTTGAAAACACATGTAAAACGTCCACTCAAAGCACTCGTTCGCAATAGAAAAACAGCACATATGAATAACACTTATTGAAAAGCAAAACTTATTTTCATTGAGAATAACTATTATTTAAAGAAACAAAAGTTTATTTCTACAATATAACAGTTATGGCTAATTTTTTTTAGATATTTCTTATAACAGTTATGTCTCTGGTATATACCCTTCTCACGAAGGTGGAAGTAGAATTTCACCAAATTTTTACCACATATAGAATCAGTAGATCAGTATGTAGATTCTTATTATGCAATAAAAAATAATGGTGTATATGCTTATACACTATTGTTTTATTAAGGGGACGATATGTAATTGTTATTTATTTTATATTATTTTATTTAATTTTTTAAATAAAAAATTAAAAGATAGGAAGCGCTTAATGAAATAATTTTACAATTTAAAAGTGTTCGTGTCTTATGTCTTTTGTTTTTATTTAGTGGTTTCATTATGCGAAATTAAGAAAAATAAAGATATTTTAAAATTTATATGTATCTGAAATAAAATTCAGTTTTGAATTATTATATTCTAATTTTATTATATTTCTACTTACTTATATAAGCTATTCTTGTAGTTCCTTTTTGCGAAGCAATAATTTTGTTAAAAACAAGTGAAAGAACCATTCACGTAATGTTAGATGACCTTATTTGGCATGTTGCCAGCCAACAAATGATATTTATCTATACACTCTTTGAAAACAAACATGAATTATGTCACGTACCCATCTCTTATACAAAACCGTACAGTATTGCTAATGAAAGTGATTTAAAAGTAAAAGTGATTAATTTCTTTTTTCACACTTTTCCTCAAAAAAAAAAAACCCACGCTAAATCTTCCACAGATACAATAAATAGTACTAAAAAAACGTAAATAATACCTTCGCCTATAGCAACATTGTATTGCAGTACATTGATTGGATTAGCTAAACTAAAACAATGTTGCAGCAATCGAAGGCAAAACCATAAAGAATTCAAAAATACAACAATATCAATTGGCATCTGTTTATTAAGCAATTTTGAAATTACTTGTAATTTAATTAAAAAAAATAAATAAAAAAAATACAACAAAACAAACAAATAAATAAAAAAAATAAACTCATTAGTGAAATACATTTCTTCGTCTTCAATTGGTCAGTTGTGTTTTGGGTACTGTGGTTGTTTTGTTTGTTTTATCGATTTTAAAAATGGTCAGATACAAAATGTAAACAACAACAACTTAATTTTTTTTCGACAAGATATCACGTGCCATAAAAAAACCAAAAGCTTATTGAACATTTATCCAAAAAGAAGAAAAAAAATACATGTAGTTATACTATATATACTACTATAGGTATAGTTAGGTATATCTCTAGTTAAATTGAAAAGTATACTAAACAGTTATTTGAAACAATGCAATCGGAATTTTTTTTTTATTTCTGAAGAAAAAAAGAATTATTTATGAATAAAATCAGTTTCAGAAGGAAATAAACCAAAAATAACCTTTTATACCCTACACCACCATAGTGGGGAAGGTATTATGCATTTGTGTTGATCTTTATAACGCCCAAAAATACCAGTACAACACCCACATTAAGTTTATTACACGATGTTCGTCCGTCTGACTGAATGTACATGTAAACCTTGTGTGCAAAGTGCAGATCGAAATTTCGAAGACACTTCGGTAAAATTTTGCTCAATTACGAACACTTTCGAATCTGCCTGAAATCGGTACATTATTTCACCTAGCCTCCATACAAATGTCGTACCGAAATATCACTTTATAGGTCATAAATATTTAATTTCTAGATATATATACCTAATTTTATGATGATTGTTCCATAATTAGTCATAACTCTCATATAAGGAAAATCAAAATCAAGGAGCATAAATCTCTTAAAAATGTTGAAATCCAAATATATATATATATAAAAATGAAATGGGAGCGATTTGGCTGATTTTTTTTGTTATTCGATTCGAAATTTTTAGGAGATGGTTTGTAAAGAAAAAAAAATCAAAAATTCTGGGTAAAACTCGGAATTTTTTTTTTGAGTCCAGTCAACTTTAATAAAAAAGCTTCTTAAAGTATGCAGTACAAATTTAGATATTTTATTTGCAAATAAATAATAACAGGCAGGTGTATGTGGGTTGGAGAAACTTGAAGAACTAACATTAGTAAATGCTACCGGGCGTCAACTAGTAATTTAATAAAAATGTGTTTCATATAGAAATAAATCACACGACATAATTTCAAGGTGATCGGTCCATAATTGCTCATAGCTCCCACATAAGGCCCACTTCCGAAAATCACTCACGAAAATAAGTTGTTGAAATTTTAAAAGAAAAAAATGTTTTTGCTCATTTACTCAGTGCAGGTTATTATATGGACGGGATTGACAGACAATACTTTCTTACTTGTTTTATGAAGACATGATCCGTTGAGTCCTCGATTTCAGGTTTAATCTAAAATGTTTATAAAAAACAAATCTAATTGGATTACAGTTATCTATATGACATGAAATGAAATGACATGAAATGTCAAGTGAACTAACTTTTGAAATCGATGTCATCCGATTGTGGTTTTAGTTAGTTTTAGTTTTATTGGATATTAATTCAGACACAATTTTTCAACAAGATCGGTTAAGATCTCTCTGAGTTAGAGGGGGTCAAAATTTTACATTTTGGCCAAACAGGTATGTTTTCTTATCCATGTAACTTATTACCTATTGTTCTTAGCAAAATGCGTCCCAAATAGTTTAGATAGCTATTTCTTCAATCTTTCGAAAAAAAATTTTTTAATTTTTTTTTTTTTCGAAATCAAAAACTTTTTTTCAGCTTCCAAATGAAATAACTCTCAATGAAATAACTTTTAATGAAATAATTACCATCAAAAATGAAATAATTCCCAAACTTGAAATAACTACCAAAAGATAAAATGAAATAACTCCCAATAATCACGCCGATAATTTTTATAACGCCCAATAATCATGCATAATTTTTAAAATATTAGTCCCAAAAAAGCGAAATAACTCCCAATGAAATAAATCCAAATAGAAATAAATCCCAATAGAAATGAAATAATTCCCAATCCGAAGCAATTTATTTATGTAATCCAAAACAAGGAACTGCAAAAGTGAAATTATTCTTCGCTAATCAAACATTTTTGGCATTGCGGGCCTATGGCGTAGCGCAAAGTTTTACTCCTCTGGGATGTGTCAAAAACTGGCTTCACTCACAAAATTTGTTTTGCAGTGCCGGCCTTCGGCCTGTCGCTAAGGTTTTCTCCTCTGGGGTGTATCAAAAACTGGCTTCGCTCAGAAAAGTTTTTTCATTGCCTGCCTTTGGCCTTACGCTAAGGTTTTCTCCTCGGGCTGTATCAGAAAGCCGGTTTTCATTTCGCACCAGATTAAGAAATCGTTGCAACCTGACAAATGCCGACGATGTAAAAAGAATCTTTTCTGAGCGAAGCCGGTTTTTGATACACCCCAGAGGAGAAAACCTTAGCTGCCGGCCGAAGGCCTGCAATGCAAAAAACTTTTCTGAGTGAAGACAGTTTTTGATACACCCCAGAGGAAAAAACCTTAACCTAAGCTTCTTTTGAGAAAAAAAAAAATTAAAAAAGGCCCATTTTGGAAAATCAGTTCGATTTTGCAAAAAAAAAAATTATATGTCAAAAGTTGGTTCACTTGACATGAATCCCCATATATAAACTGAAATATAATTATTATCAACTCCCATTATGATACTGATATTTATTCGAATAAACATTTTATCATCTCTCCAACAAATTGGAGCATTTTGAAATTTTAAACTTGACTTGGTTAGTCATGATGGAAATTTGGTACTTTATCTCATAACGGTTTTTCAATAATATTTTAAATTATTTAACTTATTCACATAAAGTTAATCAAGGATAGGCCATCTATTAGGTATTTTGGTACCATACAGGAAGAATTAATTTATTTTGTTTATGCTATTGTTATTGTTTAAAATAAATGAATCAATTCCATTACAGCTCTTTCTTTTAAGTACATACATAAGTTTTTGTATTATATTACGAGTATTCGAATACATACTGTGTTGTCATGCCTTAATTTGTTTATATACGGTACCGTCTTTGGTAAACTTTATAAGGATTTTTGTTACATTTTCCATACATGATTGCCATGAACAATAAATCATCCGGCATTGTATGTATCACTCAAATGACGTTTTTGTTTCACGTCTCCCTACCAGCCGCCATCCATTCCTCCCGCTCCATAGCTTTTTCTTTCTAACTCATTCATTCATTCACTCTCTTTGTTGGTGGTGATATTATGTTAAACTTTTGTACTTGTTGTTTTTATTTTCATATATATACAATATTTGGTGCTTTTTTTTTAGTACGCTGTCACTTAAAGTACTGGTACGTTTACATTAAACTGTAAAAGAAGGAAATGTACATAAATAAAAAGTTGTTTATTGTTAAAATTTATTTCGGTTTATTTTACTTCTTGTTGCTGTTATTGTGGCCACATTCTTTTTTATTTATTTATTTCTGTTTTTTTTTATTGTATTTTGGCAAATTTGTTATGAAATCAAAAGATAAAATGAAAATAACATGTAGATTTCGTAAGACATTTTGAATAATTACGCCACAGGTTGTTAACAAACCATTTTTTTGTTTGTAATATTTTATTATTTCATTTAACTGGTGTTTTTTTCGTATAATTTTTTTTCCTCTAATTTTAAATAATTAGATTTATGTTATGAAAAAAAAAATAAATAAATAAAAACAATAAAGACAAAAGGCGAAAAAAATATCTCGAGGGGTCTTGTTAGAATTTTGTTTCAATAGGGAATTGACCACAAACAACACAGTGGAATAAAGCAATTTTTCCTTTGGTTAAATTTTTATTATCAACATCTTATTTCAGCAAAAGCAAATTAATTTGTATGCAGTTGTGTTAGCAAATAGTTGAAGTTTGTAACATGATTTTAAAAATATGTAATAATGATAATGTTTATATTTATTTAAAGAAAATTTATTGTTTAAAATCAATCAAATAAAATCAATAAGACTCATAATACCCTCTATCTCATTGCCTCATAGGTAACACGCAAAGAAAAAGTTTGGTTGTGGTGACCATAAACGAACATTATGCTATGATTGTATTTCAGGGATGTTGTCGAATGATAATCATAATATAATCATGAGTAATAATATTATGTGTCAACTTGCAACCATATTTTTTTCAGATCAACCAAAATATGGTTATGTAAAAACATGTTAGGTGGTATGATCAAGTTATGGTTGCAGTACATCCATTATATGGTTGAATCCAGCTATTTCTTCAAGTCATCTGAGGTTTAGTACACCCAGAGAAAAAACAACTTGAAATCAATAAAAACCATATTGAATCACTAAGAAACATTAACGAAAGTCTAGTTATGTTGAAATTTTTTATTTCAATATGGAAAAATATTAATTTAAATTTGAAAATTATTGATTTATCGTATTCTATTATAATTAACTTTATTGAATTAATATGACGCGTTCTTGTTTTTAAGTTGCAGTTTTTCCCGTAGTGTACAGTTTTCTTGCTATCCTATAACTATTTATGATACGAAATCTTATATTTGTTAACTACTTATTAATTCCTACCGATCTATATCAAACTGATGGTACACGTATGATAGTACCCAGTCTAGTAAGGTCAACCACCCTTATATTTTCCTGTATCAGATATTGGACTTTATCGGTCATAAATGTTTAATTTATAAATGTATCTCCACAAATTGCGCTCCAAATAAGTTGTATATGTACAAAATTCGTGTTACCAAATTTTGATATCATCGGTCCATAATTAGTCATAGCTCCCATATAGACCCGCTTCCGAAAATCACTTTAACGTGCATAAATCGCTTACAAATTATGGTATACTCACAAAATTCAACATAGTAAACTTTCATATAGACATAAATCACACGACCTAATTTCATGGTGATCGGTCCATAATTGGTCATAGCCCCCATATAAGGCCCACTTCCGAAAATCACTCAAAAATATAAATTATTGAAATTTTAAAAGAAAAATGTTTTTGCTCTTTTACTTAGTGTAGGGTATTATATGGTCGGGCTTGACCGACCATACTTTCTTACTTGTTTTGTTATAAATTTCATATGCAAATTGCAAAAAAAAATGCCTTTCTTAACCTATGGCTAATTATTCTTAGGAAAATAATTAACAATTTTCTAGACATCATAACTATATTGCCACATTTGCCACACTTCACCAGATCTTAATGCTATGGAGAACATTTGGGATCTGTAGTGCGGCAAGTTTTTTATGAAAACCATCAGTAAAATTAAGATGGAGAGCTGAAAATTAAAATTATTTATGATTTTGAAATTCTATGCGATTTGGTCCATTTAAAAACAGTAAAAAACCTCAACATATCAACTGAAAAAATAATAAGTAATAACACAAATGACAGGGAAGGATTCCTATCTGAACAACGTTTGAGAAACAAGTGTTTTAACCAATTGTACCAATCAATACTATTTGTTTTTATGGATAAACTAAACAAAAAGTAAGTGAATACGAGAATAGCCTACAGGGGAATGCTAATTTGATTATCTTTTAGATTATGCCGTTTCCAACCATGACTTCCATTCAACTTTACTTCATTAAGTTCAGAGGATTTATGGACTGGGTCTTGAGCTTTATAACTAAAATTCCAAACTACAAATATTATAGTTAAAGCTAGAACAACAAAAACATACCAAATTTTATTCAATTAAACTCACTCAAATCCAATGAATTAACGCTTTTATCAATATACCTAGTTGTAACAGTGTTGAATATTCAATACTATTTCATGGAACTAGTGCAAATCTAAATCTACTAAAAAATAAACGTTGGTCCTTTGGATTAGTTAGTTTTAACTCAAATATATTAGAAATGACATTTTTATTTCATTCATAACCTGTTCAACTTTTTTTCATGAAAGGGTCTAAAAAAATTTACATTAAAACAAAAGTCTTAAGCAACAAACTTGAAAATATGTAAATTTGTTTTATCAATTTTAATTACATTTAAATCATATCTTGATAAATTTTAAAAAAAACATCAACATATTATGAATAAAATTTGTATAAATTAAACTAAATTTTATTACATCTTAAAATTAATTACTTAATTTAAGATTTTATGTGTGATGTCCAGCTGTGAAAAAGCTTACTGAAAGCAATTTATACAATTTAAATTGTTAAAAGATTTCCACGCATCTTTTAACGAATTAATAATGTAAATTAACCACAACATTTAATTAAATACAATTTTAATTATTTAATTATACCATATCACTCATACTATTAAATATGCATAATTTTTACGCATTTTAACTAATTAAATGAAAATTTAACCTTAAAAAGCATTTTTATTGCAGTAAATAAACCAAGTTAAACAATATTAATGTGGTTTGTTGCATGCTGCTGCAATATGTATGCAACAACCATAAAACTGTTTTAATTTCTTAATTTACACCAACCATAAATCATTGCAGAGTTTTGTTTTTTCTTGTGCAAAAAAAGGCTAGCGATAAAAACATCGAGTTATAATTTATAATGATACGTAAGTATGAATATGTACAAGTTGTAATGTATGTAATAACTTGTACTTACATACGCACAGCGTAAAATACCTAGTTTTGTTCGATTTATGTAGCAAAATAAAACAAATACTTAATCACATAAATGCATTAATAGAAAATAAACTGCCAAAGAAACTGCTTTGGTTTAGGAAAACTAAAGAAAAATAAAACATTTAATAACGTTTAATTCCAACGCATCTAATTTCAACATGAAACTAGCCGCTATTGACTCTGGTGAATATAAATGAAGTGCAAGAAAATTACAAAACTGGGTGATATGGTAAAAGATTTTTAATAAATTGTAGACTTTGAAGTGTTTATTTATGACAATAAGTAAAAATGTATTATTACATTGTGAAGTATTAAATAGTAATATAAAACCAATCAAACTTGCATATTTATTGATTGGAAAAAATCAGTTATTGTAATAAATTTTAAACATTTTTATTAATATTTTAAGAATTTTGGCAAAAATTATACCAAGGTTTTTCCAATAAGTGAATTACAGTGACTTTATTAATACAAATAAAGAGTTTTCTTGTTTTATTCCATGTTAAAATTTTCAAATTGAAAGAATATGTCGTTTGCAGCTTACTGTCATATACTTGCGACTTTAGATAACCCCATAAGAAAAATTATAGTGGGTTGGAATCACACATTGTTCACAAATCGTCTATGCAGAATGTCCATTGTGGTGCCACGTGGAACTATATGTCACCCGTATCCATATCGTTAAATTCGAAACAAAAACATTAACATTGATCCCTATCGGTTGTTTTGTTGCAACATAAACAATTTTTCAATATTTAATCGGGGGGTTCTGCATATAGATTAATTCCAAGGAATTATACTACTTCGGCGGAATGACTCCATAAATCATCTGGTTAAAGTGAAGTACGACATAAGTTGAGGACTGCATGATCTACACGGGACCAAAAGACATTATGACTCCATTTTGCTGCTACCTGATCTTAGTTGTGGCAGAGCGACTTGGCAGAATCTTCGCGATGTCTTGCTACCGCGGAGTTTATGGCGTCTCTATCAATGCTATCAAATGGACCCTGCACATTCCTTTGTATGCTCTCCTCGAACATGCGTCGGGAAAGACTCCAACTGTGTGATGTGAAAGTTTGGATGACTTCTCTGGTGTCAGCCCTATTGCGTCAAAATGGCATTGTATTCCTTGACTGGTAGAACCTTAGTCTCCTCGTGATGGTGATCTGAGGTTGATGGTGATGTCCTCAACAATCTTGTTTTCGAAGAAAACCAATGATCCATACAAGAAAGTAACTTTTTGTGGATGTATTGTCATCTGGTGAACATCCTTTAGATTTTCTTTGTTCCATATATGTCAATTTTTCTTTTATTATTATATTTCTAACAAGGTTAAGTATCCAG
Organism: Calliphora vicina; assembly: GCF_958450345.1. NCBI lineage: Eukaryota > Metazoa > Arthropoda > Insecta > Diptera > Calliphoridae > Calliphora > Calliphora vicina. The sequence goes on from NC_088780.1 coordinate 46,641,823, forward strand.
GCTAGTCATTGTACATTGTAATATCCTTTGATACATATATACAAAAATTATATTTGTCTTGAAAAATAGGAAAAAAAAAGTTAACTACCCTAGACTAAACGAAGTCACGATACCTGTGGCTCCTCTAAAAACGAATCATTGATAAATCGAATCATTGATAAATCTGACTAAATTCGTCAGCGAAACATCACTGAGTCAGTACAGACCATAAGAAAAGCTTATGAAATGTTTTCCCAGTTTGAATTTCAGTATAAAGGTTTGGTAACAGAAAAGAACTGTCCGAATAACTTCTGCTGAAGCTATTATGTATTATAGTTCTTTTTTGGAAGCAATAAGGAGCAGCCTATTTTGGATATACAACACTTAACCGAAGGCCAGCTGTTAGCTGTCTCTCTCATTTATTAATCCTACTTCATAATACATTAAATGAGATGTCTGGTTCATTTCTGAAACATTTAATTCCTACGAATGCCTTCATGTCATGAAACCTATATTAAATTGAAATGGAGTAAACATATTCACCTCACGAGATACGAACTGAGATTGACTGTGCAAGACTTTTTACGTAGATAAAAATTGTCATTATCTTCCGATAAGGCTCGGGGATTCGCTTCACTGCTGCATCAATGGATTTACGATTGAAAAACATTGCGGGTGCTGGCTTTTCTGAAAGATTCCAGTAGCCCAATGTCATCAGAGAAAATTTCCAAAACGGGTTCTAAAAGTGTGGATCTATCATATATCCAAACAGAGCATATCCGTAGAAGATAAGTTACATCTTTTATCAATATCTCTACAATACAGCCATAGCAAACGGTGGCTGTTGGTTTTCACGAGAGTTTAAGACAAAACTTACGCCATGTTATTTTCTTGTTTCTTTTGAATGTTCCATAGTAATAACATATAACCGGGTGCTCTAAATTCTGAAAGTATTAGCTTTGTCATCGCCGAATGGACTGTTCTCTTTAGCTTATGGTAGTATACCAGAAGCTGATTCCACAATTTTCGTTGGAAGCAATTTTAATTTAATAAGGAGCTGGACACCATCACTATATGTGACTATCTGATACCATTCCTATTGAGAAGGAATAGAACAGATTTTCACAAGACTGTAGATATAACTCCCTCTTGTCCAAATTTGTCCTCTAAAAATATATCTTAATTTAACTGTTTGACAAGTTCTCTTTGGCTCATGATAGAAATATGCCTAGGGCTTAGTACATGAGCTTTTTTGAATGAACTTTACTTTAAATAGAAGGCTGCTTTCTAAATATGGTGAGGTTTGATGTGTGATTGCCCATAAAGACATTTTTGCATATTTTGAAAGATTTTGAAAAATTCCTCAGAAATCCTGTAATCATCCTTTTATCCTGAGACATATAATCCCAATAAGCATTTTTCGTGGGACATATAATCCCAATCACTGTTCTTGATGGGTGATTCGAAATTATAAAATGAATAAAACATCAGAATATTATTAAATTTAGATGAAAGTACACATTTATTTGCTTATTTATAGCATTTTATAATTGCAATTAGGGATTGAATTTGTGGAATGGTCCAAAACACAAAGCCTAAGCAATCATCTTTGCACACTTTTCGATACCAAGTGAAGACCATTATGCTCTACTGGCATACTGGTCTAATAAAATAAAAATGGAGAAAGTCGAAAAATATTTGGACCCTATGATATCAAAAAATTGGAGCAAGGTGGATAAAAATTTTTAAAATTTAATTTTCAAATATGAATATCTCCTATAAGAGATAATTGATAGATACGATAAGGTTTTTGATAGTGCTTGACGAGGAGATTCTTTATGTGTAACTTTTTATGAAATTGGAACCCAAACGAAGAAATATAATCGTTTTAATAATTTAACATACCCGAGGTGACCTACTTTGAGATCCCCTGGGTTCAAGCTCAAAACTTGAACTTCACAATATTTCCTATTTGCGCATGCCAAATTTCATTAAAATTGATCTAAGAGTTTAGAAGTTACAGATTTATATTCCTCTATTTTTTTTCTATACCACTGTGCGACCGTCTTCCAAACTGCTCAAATTTCAACTTTATTGTCAAGTTGAATGAATATGCTAACAAGTACCGTTATGTTTTTATTCTACGGAAAGTTGATTTCAACATACAGACGGATATATCGACTCCGCTATCAATAACGATCCAAAATATATAATACACTTTGTGGGGTCACAAATAAAAAATGTAGAAATTATAAACGGAATGACAAACTTATATATACCCTTGCCATTCAAAAAGGGTATAAAAAACAAAATTTGAGAGACCTGGCCTATAAATGGATAAATAATTACTATTTCCGATAAGGAATTAAAAAAACATTCATGTTTTCTATATACTGGGTATGGATCCTGAAAGTTATATATATACATATTGCTACAGAGGAAATGTCAGACGACTGTAAGACCAGATTTAAATATACGCAACGCCTGTGAGGATATTGACTTAGGTTTTGACTGTAAATGTATGGACCAATAATGCGACTATTTTTATTTATTTCTTTTGTACGAAAACTAGTTTTTCTATAAAGCGCTCAAGATTCGACCACCGCAAAGCTGAAAGCTTCTAAATGTTTACTTTAACTCGTTAAAATAAAAATTCCAAAAATATTTTGTGTGCACCTACATATTTGTGTTTTAATCATCTTCATTAAGTTGAAGTTGGTTTGTTGATCAATCGCTCATTGATCAATCAAACCAACAAACAAGCAGCTAAACATACTAACAACAGCAACAACAACTAAAATTACAGCAGCAAAAATAACGATAACGACATGAGCCAACCCAATTGTCAAGTTAATTCTTATAAAATCGAATCGATTCAAGACAAGACACCAGACCAAGACCAAGACAAGTGATGTCAGTCAGTCAGTCCGTAAGCATGTATAGCTTAAAAGGCGCTAATGCTACTACGCTTAATTTTTTTTTTAATTTTCTATCAGATGCTGCTGTTTGGTGTTGTTGTTGTTATTGTTATTAGTCTTGTTTGTTGCTGTTGTAGTTTGTAAATATTTGAAATATTTTGCTTTAGCTGCTGTAACTTTGGTTGTCTTTGGTGTTTAAATATGTTAGTTTTTTTCCTTACATTTTCATGTTTCTAGTTTTGTCCATTTCATCTCAAAAAGGGAGCTTGTTGCAATGACCATCTTGTGTGTCTGTCTGTGATTATCTATGGATGGATGTATGTAAGTGTTTGTGGTCTTAAAACTTACAGTGTTCGTTCGCTGACAAGAGCAGCCTTTGGTGTAGTTTCTTATTTATTTGGGCTTTTTTATATGAATCGTGTTAGAAGCGCAACAGCAGCAGCAGCAACAATAACACATCAACAATGAATGTATTTGTCGTTCGACATGAAGAGAAAAAAAATAAAATAAAATATATTTTTATATTCGTGTTGCATCAGTTTATAAAGTGTGAATATTCAAAATATTTCAGCTCTTCAAATGGCAAACAGGTAATTAATTTTTACAAAAACGGTTATTTGGTGGGAAAATTGTGCGAAGTGCTAAAAGGAAAAAATGCAACAAGCCACAACAAAGACGTTACTAATTAGTGGCAAGTATTCCTTTGGGGTTTTTTTCGACGAAACTTTTATGGCTGCAGAAAAATCAAATAAATAACCAGCCCTGCCAACAGCATTGTGTTGTAATCATTTGATTAAGTTGCTTCTTTATGTAAGAAAATTAATTAATAATAAACATATATGCAATTTGCTAGAATTGGTAGATTTTTTTTTTAATTAAAAATTTCGTAGATTTAGTAAATAAACAAATATGAAAAGAACATTATTCGCAGCTGCATGACCAATAAAAAATTGCCCAAATAAAAAAAATTACAATTGGCTCATAAATTTTCAATAAAACATCGGATGCCCGCAAAATAGTTCAAAGAAAAAAATCCTAATAACGAAAAATTTCCCAAAAATTTTCCATACAAAATACTTAGGATAAATTTCAGAAATAACTCTAATTTTTCCCTATTTTCTGGCATATTTTTTTTAAACCCACCATCAAAAAAGTTGCAGGTATATTGATTTTGTCATTCCGTTTGTAACATATCGATTGGTCGTAGGACCATAAAGTGTATATATCCTGGGTCCTCATAAGATTCTAAGACGATCTAGTTATGTATGTCCGTCCTGCTGTCTTTTGAATACACGATTGGGCCCAAACGAATCCACAAATACTCTCTGTTGATAAGGTTTATTTGAAATTTATAATGGGCAATATTGGCCCATGATTTCACCTAGCCCCATACAAATGTCTCCCCGGAATACTTTTGGAGCAGTCATAATTATACCGATACTTAACAAACGATCCATAACTATGAGAGGTCAGACAGGTAATGTGTGTTTTTCACAAGACCATTATCCTTATCGTTGAGAACTTCTACACAGAGAAAACAGATTCGTAATAGCAACCGAATTTGTTGCCAATCGAATGATTCAATATTAGAAGATCTGGACACTCATAAATAATACATAAAACACTGATAATAAAAATGTATCTACATAATACCTCAGTCCATTGAAATAATGAGATCACCTCCAAATTGCAGAAACATATGCTAGGAACATATAATAAAGTGATATTACTATATTCATTGATATTCGGCTCCAGCAAAACCACTTGGTAATAAAATTATTATATCGAGGATAATCAGCCGTTGCGCAGATAGCTACACAGAGAAAACAGATTCGTGATAGCAAGCGAATTTGTTGCCAATCGAATGATTCGGTTGCACACATAGAATTTTTCAGTTCTAATAACAGAAAGTCAGTTGATAAAGAAGAATTTCAGTTGAGGCAAACAAACGTTAGTTACGCCTTACAAAATATTGTAGCCACAACTGTAAAATTCAGTCACTAAGATAGAATCATTCGATTGGCTACAAATTCGGTTGCTATCACGAATCTGTTTTCTCTGTGTATAGAGCTACACATAGAAAACAGATTCAACTGAATTTCTTCTTTATCAACTGACTTTCTGTTATTAGAACTGAAAAATTCTATGTGTGCAACCGAATCATTGTAAGGCGTAACTAAAGTTTGGTTGCCTCAACTGAAATTCTTCTTTATCAACTGACTTTCTGTTATTAGAACTGAAAAATTCTATGTGTGCAACCGAATCATTCGATTGGCAACAAATTCGCTTGCTATCACGAATCTGTTTTCTCTGTGTAGCTATCTGCGCAACGGCTGATTATCCTCGATATAATAATTTTATTACCAAGTGGTTTTACTGGAGCCGAATATCAATGAATATAGTAATATCACTTTATTATATGTTCCTAGCATATGTTTCTGCAATTTGGAGGTGATCTCATTATTTCAATGGACTGAGGTATTATGTAGATACTTTTTTATTATCAGTGTTTTATGTATTATTTATGAGTGTCCAGATCTTCTAATATTGAGTTAATATTCTGTCTTTGTCTGACATAAGTCATTATATTGGAGATTCATTCATTCACGCAACCCAAACTATCTTAGAAGAAGCCTCACATTTTGGCTAATAATTCCGCAATGTAGTTCCATTGACATTTTGGTGTCGCAATACCCATAATTATCCAACTCATAATCTCGTTTAGAGATACCCGTCATTTTAAAATCAAACTCGGCGTCTTGTGGACAGTCAAGGTAGCCTGACTGTCAGCTTAAATCCGAATATCCGTAGCCTTACCCACGACTAAAATTCTAATCTGAACAACACTGCATTGGTTTGGTAGTCTAAAAGATACACGCGTTGATGTCTGCACAATATTAAAGCCTCCATCTACATTAGGTTTCCTAATATCCCAGACTTTTTCGATCACCGGGAATTTACAGGTCGATTAAACGATATCCGTCCGTCTGGCTGGCTGGCTGTCTATATAAACCTTGTGCGCAAAGTACAGGTCAATTTGGAAGATATTTCGATCCATTTTGGCACATACATTTTTTTTGACCCAATGATGAAGCCTAGAGAAAACGGCTGATGGAAGACCCACTTCCGTAAACTCATTCAAAAAATTAATGACCAATCGTCAGATGTAGTGTCATTTACTGTATGCTGAAATATTGAAGTTATTAGACCTAACCTGTAGTCGTGATTTATCTCAATAGTTAATTAAGTCTAGACCCAGATACCTTACCAAACTGCATAGGAATCTGTGCCTCTTGACACTCAGGGCTAGACATTCGCCGACAACGTGTAAAATCGTTTACTCTTTTTGAAGGGGAGTCCAAGGAGACAGCCAGTCACCTTGATATAACCATTATATTATGGGTTATCATCATCGACAACCTACATGTATCTAAGTGCGCCATCTATTCGCAGCGTTTGTAAGACAGTGTCTGAAGATAATACTTTAAATAGTCATCAGCGGAATGGCTTCTGAAACAACAATGGAAATATCCAAAGTAGATCCCATTCTGGTTAACTCGTCTTCCTGTTCATTGCCATAGTAGTCGCTATGCGCAGGGACCCATAACTATGGTAATGTCAGACAGACGACCTAACCTTGACAGTAGTAGTCATTGTTCCTCCGGTTCCATTCGCAATAGAATCAAGTCGTATGATAGCATTGAGAGGAACGATCCTGGCCATAAGGTCAACAGGAATCCAATGGAGAATGTCAAAGAGGGCAGAATCCTTTCAAAGGATTCACGGTGGGTATATATGCCGAGAATCATCAACCAAAGTAATAGTAGTATACATTCGTATGTCGAAAACCCATAAATATCTGCTTCTGATTCCAAGACAACTTCCAATCTAGAGTTACTTTAAATGTAGATCTTGAAGAATAGTTCAAGATCAGTTTTCGCGGTATTCACAGTAAACCCACTGATTATACTCCAACCATAGACTGCCCAAACTGTAGTCTTCATTCTTTGCGAGATAGTGTCCAGATATTTTCCTGACACAGCCATGGAGACATCATTTGAATGGATAAAAGACATAGGATTAAATTTATTGCATGCTTCCACAGTAGAGGTGATTAAAAACAATTTTGTTTAGTCCGGTTGGCACCCTATAGTGGGTAGTTTGACCCATAGTATCATTCACTATATGGAGTATGGAGACGATAAACTTAAAATTACTGTTCAAAACTCTCTAAATAAAAATAAATTTTGTACATTTTATTAGATCTTTAAAAAGAAAATGCTTGTTTCATAACACCTAATAAATGTATGTAAATATAAAACAATAGCCATATTATCTATTTATTACCATTTAATGTATGTTAACCAGTAAATTGATAGAAAATGTGTCGATCATTAAATTTCATAAATTGATGTCGGAGAAAAATTTCAAACTAAAGAGCCTAAGCGGCAAGAAAAACTGTAATTTAACAATAAAAACAGTTGTAAAAGTGTGCGTATTTATTACAAATTACATATTTACAAGTACATTTAACATTTCGACATTTTATAACTGTTTGTTCACACACATGTATGACAGCCGGTGTATTTCACTGGTTTAATGTGGTGGAAATACACAAACATGTATAAATATGGGTATTGCCGTATGTTAGCCAGTGTTGCCAGATCCTTGACGGATCTTGCATTTAAAACCATTACTTTCTAAAGTATAAAATAGTTGTTTATAAATGTTTAGAATTTCTTCTAAGCATACACATGAGTCTTATATCAAGTGTGGTATATGCCAAAAATAGTCGTGACCTTTGACCTTCAGTATCTTCTGGAAATAGTAAAAGTAATTTAAAATAAATTTTAAACTTTTATTAAACAAGTTAAGACGAAACATCTCCTGCAAATCCAAATATGACTTACGAATGAAACTAGACTTCTGTGGGTCGATTGTGGTTCTGTGAAACTGTGAAATGAAAAAAAATATTTCATTTTAGTTTTCATAAGAACTTTTCATATTATCATTTCACAATTACACAAATTGCGATTCGCGTTCTTCAATTATTTTTATTCCACTTGTTCTTTTCATATGAAAACATTTGAATTTATTTATAATTTTTTCACTAAACGAGAATCAGAAACTTTATTTACTTAACTTTAACTTTTCATTTCACCGTTTCACAGAACCAGAATCGACCCCTGGTCTTTTGATTACACCTTGCTACGGTCATTTTCACTCATAGACATGACGATACATCAGTGAAAGCAGAAGCCATAAGTAGTAACACTGCATACTCAGTTTTTCTTTATCGGGTCAGGTGTCTTTTTAAATGAACTTAAAATTTTGCAAGGATAAACTATTTTCCAAAAAATTATATAAAATAAATGTAACAAATAAAGAGTGAGCCAACGAAACGTATACTTCTTTAAGTTAAAAAAAAATTTAACTTAAAAATTCTCAAAAGTACGTAAATTTATGCATATTATGCATATTTATACACATTCATTAAATATTAAAATATTGGAATATTAATCGGTATTTATAAATTTATCCGGTTGTTCCGGAAAACCTCCCATTTTTTTTTTTTATTTATTATTAAATTTATTTTTTCAAATAATTCATTACAATTTGTGTTGCTCCAGCGCCTAATAGGCATTGTTGGAGCAATACTTTTCCACAGGCCGAAGTTCTGGGCGTTTGGGTGAATTTGTCTCCCGTGGTACAAAATTGATATTATTGTTTGAATACCACTCAAGGGACTTTTTTCCATAGTGACATGATGCCAAATAAGAGATGTAAAGCCGTTTTTATAGACACTCAAAAAAGATTGACTTCTTTTGCAACAACTGCAAATGGCTTGCAACCAGAGATCGAAAATAACTCGTCCACATACCAAAAAACCCAAATTGTGATTTATATTTTTGTGATAAACATAAATCACTGAAAATAACAGTTATAAAAGGATTTATTAGTTTTTGTTGTTTTTTTAATGGTTTGGTGTGAGATAAACAATTAATTTTTTCTTGTTCTTAATAAATTTTATTTACATACAATAACATATTGTTAGTAATTTTTAACAAATTATGGAAAGAATATGATAAATATGAAGTAAAGAAACAGTAATTATATTTTTTTTTAATTTGTTATTAATCTTTTGATAAATTTTATATATTTAAGCGTTGATTTGCATCATGTTCGCAAATAAAAGTCGCAAGCTGACCTTTACGAAAAAATAAATTATAAATCACTCATCCAGATTATTTGGGTTTGTTTATTTTCTATTTCTCTCAACCCCAAACCTAAAATGTTGTGGAATAAATCACTCTCTCAGTGATGTATCACAAAAAATTATTTTTAAATGGCTGCGAATGAGAATTTACCATTTTCGGTCTCTGCTTGCAACACAAGAATCTTCTTGGGGAATTTTGTTTGTTTTTTGTCCGGTGTTATTCTTGAACATATGCCACATGGCCGATAGGAGATTGAAAGTGGGAGAGATTGTGGAAGCCATAGACATCACACATGGCTTAATGGTTTAAATTTTAAATGATCACTAGGGTATGAGAAAGCTTTCCGAAAGATGGGTGCCGCGTTGGCTCATAATAGATCACAAACGCAATCGTGTGACAACTCCGCAGGAGTGGTTGGTGTTCTTCAACCGCAATATGGTCGAGTTTTTGCTCCGTTTCGTAACCGCGGAAGAAACGTGGATCCACTGCAACACATCAGATACCAAATAGCTGTCAAAACTGTGGGTTTGTGGGTAAATCGGAGCTAAAGAAGGCCAAGGTTGTTTTGTCAGCCAATAAAGTCGAAGCGGCCATTTTTTGGGATGCACGTGATATAATCCACATATACTACCTTCAAAAGAGTAAAACAATCAATGGCTTTGAAATAAACGACTGCATTTGGCTAAGAAAATGGACAATGCAAGGGTACTTGTGCAGTTTCCATGGCAAAAATCCATGAATTTGGCTACTAAATGCTCCTTTCCCGCCTTATACTATTCTTCGGATTTATCAATGAGTGTCTGTATCTTGTTTCCAAACCTGAAGAAATGTCTCGGCGGAAATAGATTTGACTCCAACGATGAAATTATCTCACAAAAAATACCTATTTTTACCTTTTGGAAGGTATAAACAAAATGGAGAAACGTTGGTCAAAGTACATAGAGCTCAATGTTGAAAACTATAATAATTTTTTGCTCAAAAACCTGTATTTCATTCAAAGAGGCACCCTCGTTTAAGATATTTGATAGCAAACAGAGTATTAAACAAAATCTAGGAAAATTAGGAGGGCGCTACGAACTAGGTCCCAAATTTGAAAATGAATTTAAACCCGTAAGTTGTGGACTTAACTCATTATGAATTAAAACCCCAAATGCTCTAAATGAAATAAAATCCCAACGAATCAAAAATTAACTATGTTCCTAATTTTTAAATTGTTTGTTGTATAAAACCCGGCTTCGTTCAGTAAATACTTCTGACATTGCCGATCTTTGGCTGTGCGCAAAGTTTTTCTCCTCTGAGGTGTATCAAAAACCGGCCTCGCCCAGTAAAGATTTATTTCACTACAGATATGTTTTGAAATATGTTCAGAAAACCTTTTCGGCCAGAAAGAGAGAGATAGATTAGTGAGTTAAATCATTATGATATAAGTTCCTAATTCTGAAAATGAAATTAATGTCCAAATAAATGAACCAGTTCGTAGCGCCGGTCAGGACTCTAATAAAGTTATATGTTTTCCACTTGATTCAAATATAATTACGAAAAATTATTTTTAAAAACTTTTATGAAATTATAATTTTTGAGTGTTTTTTAAACAAAATAAAAAAAATTATCCGTATTTTTGATGCTGGCAGAAAACGAATAACTTTATTAAACTGCTGAACTTCTTAGTTTTTATTTGATATTCATTTCGGTGCCAATATATTTATGTTATATCAATTTTTAAAACTATCTATTTAAAATGACTATTTTCTTCTTTGTGAATGGTAACTTAAATATATTATGGTTGCCGCAATCATACAAATAATTACAGTGACCATAGTATTGTTAAAAACGTTTAAAAATATTGAAATGGTTGTGGTAAACATGCAAAACAATATTTTTTCTCAGTGGATATGGAAAAAATATTAAAATTGTTACAGGGTGTTATCTAATAAATTTAAAGCAAGTCAAAAATCTGATTAAATTTTAATGTCCCAATATAATTTTAGGTAGCCTGCTCCTCTTAATCTACAAGGAACTAAACGGCAACACTCTTGTAATCACTCACACACTTTTTCTGTTTCTATTGTCAGTTGGCGAAACATAAACAAGAAAAAACCGCCATTATCTGCTTTAAGCCGTTGTATTGATGATTTTCCTTTATACATATTGTTATTATTGCTGTTGTTTAGACTTTTTTTACTGAATGCCTAATGCTAACACGTTTTTATTAAAAGTAAATAAAAGGATGAACGGCTAACAACATCGGCTTCGACAGCAGCAACATTATCACAAAGCTTCAATGATTGTCTTAGCATGCGTAATATACATACTCATGCTGAAATACTTATGTACTTAAGTTAGCTATTCTTTAATTTTTTTTCAACTTTTTCATCTTCTACATTTTCTTAATCATTTTTACACGCATGTAAAAACATTTAATAAAAACACGCAGCTGTGTGTTACTAGAGGAGCAAAATGCACATAGAAAATTACAAAAAATAACGAAGAAAAATCAAACATCAAACATACATCATGCTCATACTGATAAATAGCAATAGCAAGCGAATAACTGAAGAAGAAAAAAATCTTAAGAAGTTAAACACTGGCATCCATCCTCTTTAACATCGATTGAATGAACCAGCGTAATATACTAGACACGGCGCAAATGCATCACAATCAAACTCATCAGCACCATCATCCTCATCGTCATCTCAAGGAAAAACAAAGCTACGCGTACAAGTATTTTACCATCATGTGCATTTATTTAAACTTAAATACATAGATACTCTAACACTTGCATACATTCGCATCAATGTACGCACTAACATGTGCGTTAGAGTGTCCCGTTGGAAATATTCTTTGTAGGTAAAGATACCTATCCTACGATCAGTAAAATTAGAAATGCTTTCATCGAATCTCTAGTTCCCTATTAGAGTTTTAAAATCATTATTTTAGAGCAATTTAGAATAAACTTTGATTTTTTAAATACTTTCTTATTTTACTTAAACATGATTTCCAGTTCAAATAATTTATCTCAATATGGGGGAATTTTCTTTGGAACATATTGAATGATATCATGAAATGCTGATTTTTCTTTTGGATATTAAAATTGGCATTAATGAATGCACCATTTATTTGGACAAAATTTGCCGAAATTTTGATTTTGAATATTTGGCTGGCAATGACGCTGTTCATTGGGATACCCTAATGCGTATGTGTGTTTGAGTGTATCTCGTACTAATGCCAATTAATATTCGCATGATCAAATGCTTAACGCTTATTTAAGTCTTGTAAATAAACAACAAACAGTAATAAACAATGGAAAAAATTAGAGAGTTATAGTTGGACGTGTCCGATAATAGTGCGCTCTACATTAATTCAAAATATTAGAATCGCATCAATTTATAAGAATACAAAAAACCTGACCAAACAAAATCAATATTCAAAGGTAACTTTTTAATTTAAGAGAGAACAAACCTTAAATGTTTGTTCTCAATGAAGATTTTAATACTCTCAATAACATAATTTTAATCATAATTAACATATTGAGGGCTCTGATATCAGTGATTGCTGGGCATTGCTTGGTTGGTGCGCATACTAGGAGACTGAACACTGCTATAGAAGACGTGATGAAGACGTGGAGGAAACGGTTGAACATCTCCTCTGTCTTTGCCCTGCTCTATCAGGGGCTCGGAATGCGACAATAGGTAGTCCATTTTTGCACGACTTAGGGGATCTATCTACTCTGGATGTCAGGAGGATGGATTCGTTCATTCATGCATCAGGTTGGTTCGGCACTGAACCATTTCTGACATGTGAAAGACCTGTTGAGGACCTCAGCATGATCCTTAGGGTATCAAAAAGGGACCAATTCATAGACCCAAGTGAGCTGGTTAATACTGGCTGCCTTTATAACCTAACCTAACACATTGAGGGACTCCTATGGGAGTCGATGGGTTACAGGATTTTTGCGTATGAAAAGTCATTCTCAATAACGTAATTTTAATCATAATTAATACATTGTGGGACTATTTTAGGCGAGACTCCATGGAGGTCGATGGGCAACAAGATTGTTGCGTATGTGAGTGATGTCTCCACGTCAGTGTCTGGACACTGGAACACACATAATGGAATTAACATTCCAGATACTTTGTTCCTGGAGCAACAAGAGTGGACTTATTGTGAATACCGCCAAAACTTATCATTGTCACAGGACTGCTGCAGATGATGTCTAGAATATATCAGGACACTATCATGCGAAGAATGGAATTGGCACATACATAGTGTAAATATATTCTTGTACTCTTCTCAAAATTTCCTCTATCAGAGAGCGAAATACATCAGGGATGTATTTTTGATTCAAAACTATCCTGGAATCAGAAAACTTATTCGAAAAAATATCTAAGACATGTTTATTGTCAAGGAAGGCTAAAGGAAGAACCTGAGGCGTCAGACCCAGAAATACATAATGACTTTTCGACATGTTTGTTAAAACATATAAGGTTCCCACCAGAGAAGTGATCTTGGAAAATCCTCTTACCGAAGATCCTTTAAATGGATTATACATAACTTTTTAATTGGCTTCCTATTGACCTTATAGCAGAACGCGTTGCTTACAATGCACTATAGTTCAAAGTATCACTTTTTCCGTGCGAAATTAAAATTTCGAAGTTGTTATTATTCATTATTTTTTGTTGTCAACCTGTTATTAAAACTCCAATTCAATCAAATTCGCAATTGGTTTTTTTAAAATACAAAATACTGCTTGACAGCACGCCTTCAAAGTCAAAGTTTCGATACATTTTTAAAAATTTGTGAATAGTATCAATATTATATTGTTACTTTTAACCGTTAATTGTGGAAAGTGTGTAAATAATTTAAATAATTTTTAAAATGGAAAACAACGAGACGTCTTAGTACTTAATTTGTCTTTCCTAAATATTTGGAAACTATTTCCCTTTATATTAAAAATTTAAATTTTTAAACATAACCTTAAAGTAATTTCTTTTGATTACAAAACTTTAATTTATAGAAGCTTTTAAAAAAATGTTAACGTTTGTTAAACTTGAAATAAAAATAAATAAATATATTGAAATGTTGTGAATTCATTTCACTTTATTTCATACTGCGCATTTTTGCGCTTTCTGAGTAATTTAATTTTTTCTAGGTTACTGTGTTATAAAAAAATGAACTTTTTGAAATTTGGCTAAAAGATCGCCGAAAAGACACAGAGTATGATGCTATTATTAAATATATTGTGGATAAAATTAGTGCTCCTGTTATTCCTAAGGACTGTAAGAAATTATTGGATGAAAAAGTCCGCCATTTTGTCTACAATTACTTAAAGTAAAAAAATTTTCGAAATGAAAACACTATATGGCTTAATGGTGATATATGCTTTCAGATTTCTATTTTTGGTTACCAATACATCCACAGTACACAAGGTATTAATACATTCGAAGCAGGTGATAGAAAACACAGACGAAAAAATAGGATCGTTTTAAAAATTGAACATACCCAAGGTATCCTACTATGGGGGCCCATGGCCACACCCCTGGTGGACCCATGCGGTCAAAATTCAAGACTTAAACTCTACAACTTCTTCTTTGCGCATGTCAAATTTCTGAGACTTCAATTAATATTTTGAATCAAATGTGGTTACAAAATTAATTACTGATTCAACTAATTTGACTGAAAAGTAATAAGAAATAAAGTTTTTCTAATCAAAAGCAACGAATTTACTTCATTTTACTCCTGTTAATGGGTTAATGGTCGACAAAGGGTTAATCTTTTCTTAAATTTGTTGAAAATATAAGTATTTCTACCTATGGTCCAATTTTGGTATCAAACAGTAGAATACTTTAATAGTTATTAATTTCGCACGGAAAAAGTGATACTTTGAACTATGGGGCAATGCTACAATGAGACTTGATATTACTGGCGTATGGAACCGAATGAATTTCGGCCATGTAACCATATTGGTATGTCTGTAGGGATCTCGTACAATATTAATAATGCACTCCCACCCTTAATCCATAGGGTCTTTAATGTGTCGATCATGGAAAGAAGGACACAATCACCCCAGGAGAACACATTTGAGATCTTCAGTGATGGCTAGTTGGATTTTATATAGCACAGACTGATAAGAGTTTGTCTTCAAAAGTAACTAACCAGTGGTGTGTTTAAAAAGCCATGAGTATTACCGCGAACTGACTGATTTTATTCGGATTTACATTGACAATTAGGCCGTACTGAAATTCCAACTCCTGTCCTTAAGATTGACTCTTCTGGATACCAGGATACCAAAAAATATCCCTGGGTATTTCATTGTGGATTCTTGCATGATGAAATTGGTTGGTATATCGTTATCATCGGTCAAATGATGAGTCCATGGTAGACTCTATAATTGCGCGAAAACTACTTGTCCGACAACAAGTGCCATATGGTCTAAATATGACTGTCGGCGAATCATTTAATCTCCTAATCGGCGAAGGAGCGGATGCGACATTGAAGCACCTCCTCAGTCACTCTCCGGTCCTGCATGACCAACGTGTGCCACTCTGAGGTTATTGCTCTAAAAAACATTAGAACTTGGTCTCAATAAAAGTTCTTCCGAAAGGCCGCGGCGTATTGTTTTGTCACAGAATTTATTGCCCGTCATATATTTGTACTGGCAGGGTCACGTTGAAAGTACACTACTGTTGCTCCGACACAAAGGCTTCTGCTCTTTTTACGCCATCGAGGGCGGAATGTACTTTGATCGACATTAAATAGTACATCACCATCTGCTGGTTTGGTAACTGGCTTTGTATTGAAATCAATCAAACAACTGAGTTTGGCAAATTGCGAGTTTCATTTGTTTACATTGCTCTAGTAGCTTGCAAATAATACTAACATGGACCCCAGCAGCAAACAACTTGGGATCTCGGATCTCTGAAGATTAATAAGTCACGAACAGGTTATATTTACATGACTATAGCGATGAAGATACGGTAGCTGCTTGAACCTCCACCAAACAACCTGGTATCAAATATGATGGGTGCTACGAATCAGACCAGATAACCGGTGATAATCGGAGCTGATGCAAATGCTCAACACTCAATCTGGGGAAGCTCAGATGTCAACGAACGAGGTGAGTACATTCTAGACTTCATATTAGACTTTAATCTGGTAATTGTCAATCGAGGTTCAGAACATACTTTCGTGGTTGCAAATAGGCAGGAGATTCTGCACATTACGTTTGTTATTGCAAGCCATTCGCAACTTATTAGGAAGTGGAAGGTTTCAGATGATTACTCTCTCTCGGATCATAGGTATTTGACATTCCTAATAGAATTAGAAGTTGAAAAGGGAACACCTTTTCTAAACATTAGAAAAACCAAATGGGATGATCATAAGCAGATCCTTTATGGTTTAATTTCCTCACCTCCTTTGACAGGAAAGAATACAACTTCACTTAGAAACAGGGGCTTTTACTGATTTACTCCAGCAAGCCTTATAGGTACTTGGATCGACAAGCAGTTCTTCACCCTTAATGTCGGAAAATTGCGCTTTTGCAAATAAGACTGGACTATAGGTACCAACTGAATAACCTGGATCCCAGAAGCTGACGGTTAAGAAATCGGATCTCAGGGGACTATTGAGTCATGAACAGTTTATGAGACCAATGGTTGCCAACTGCCTGGGCTTAAACACTTTTTATCAAATATACTGAAATGCTTGTTGCAAGATTCAAAAGTTCCTGTTCGACTATTCAGTGACCGATGAATAGAATTAAGGGAATTCATTGGGACAATAAATACAAAAAAAATTCGTATATTTTTTTTTTACAAATAAGAACAAATATTCAACCATTTTACTTTGAACCCTACCGTCATAGGGTTAAAGCATATTATCACACATACTGCTGATTTTAGTTCTGAAACAAAATTGTAAAATTTAAAAAAACGATATAAAGAGGAGTCAAAGGTTTTGTTATTTATCACTTAATGTAATATTCAGTAAATAAATCTATTGAACCCTACCGTCATAGGGTTAAAGCATTTTATCACACATACTGCTGATTTTAGTCCTGAAACAAAATTGTAAAAATTAAAAAAACGATATAAAGAGGAGTCAAAGGTTTTGTTATTTATCACTTAATGTTACATTCAGTAAATAAATCTATTGCATTTTTGATCGCAGAATACGAATATAAAATTAAATTTTCAATATTGCAGAAGGCGTATCCAATGCAAAGGATCGTAATATAAGCGATCGTGGCCTGATCTGTAGTGAAGTGTAGGGTGTACCACAACCTTAAATGTTTTATTGGCTTCCACCAATTTCATATGATAATTGGTCATATAATTTTGTTTATTAACGGTTATAATTCAAACACATGTTTGTAAGTATTGGCTATAAATATTTAGTACTTGTAGTATTTATGCTTGGCACACAAATGTATTCTTTTGTTTTAGTTCTTCTCCATAAACTCTTAGTTTAGAATTTTAGTCGATGCGATTTGCTTCCACTTAGTGTGGGAAAAAAATGTTTTTGTGGCACATGAGTAAGAGTATGTTTTTTTTTCTATTTTCGTGTGTTAACTAACTATCATTGATACGTGGTGTCAATTGTAAATGTTAACGTGATGTGTTTTTTTTTTGCTCTGCCGATATTTTGTTAAACTTTGACCATCAAATAATGATCCATGTTAAACGAAAAAGTGACATGCAGCATACAGATTAAAGAGATTTGTAAGAATTATGTTGATGACCTCTGATTTGTTAAATCGGGATTGTATGATGTACATGTGCTGTAAATAAAATAATAGGTATTGTAAACGGTAAATAGTATTCACAATATATGCTGGCATACTGCTAATAAATGTAATTATATAGTGGATTATTGCTAAAGAAGTGTTTATATGGTAGGATTTGTTAATTCTAAATCACATTCAAACTGAAATTCATTAAACAATTTTTATTTTGTAAACTCTCAATTACGTTTCCAAAATGATCGCATAGTTGTGGCCACTACTTCAAGTTGAATAAATTCCAGACATAAATTGTCCCAATTGGTGTTTAAATTGAAAACGCTGACCACAACTTAAAAATAAATGAAATAAATCAACAATTTACAATGACTGCATGCAACATTTTATTTATTTATTAATTCAATTTAATTTAAGTTTTTTTTTTCACATACTTACAGACATACATGTGTTTTGAATATTTCTGTAAGAAAATTTTCATAACAAATGTTTTACAATTAAAAATCTAATTTACATATATAACACTTACAGATATGACTGCCATTTCAACTATTTTCTATATAAAAATTTAATGAACTTTAAAGGAATTCATTGACTTATTACATAAATACTAAAATAAAATGATTTTTTTTTAATAAATACAAAAGAGAAATGATGTGTGTGTGTGTAAAACACACTCACGTCCAAATTATGCAACTGAAATTAATTAGATTTACTTAGAATAATTGTAACTGTCTTAGGATGTTTAGTATTAAAGATCAGACAAATTGGTTTTATAGAAAAAAAGAAAAGACAAAATGTCATATAACCTCAATTAAATTTGTATGCAAATAATTTTCAAATTAATTGGAATGTATACATTTTCCTATATAGAGGAGTAGGGTATTTAAAATCTGAATATAGCTTTCTAATTTTTATTGTCTTGGTATGAATCTGTTCAGACAGTCCAAATTATATTGTAATGCTGATCAACAAGCGATCGTCAAACCTATACATACAGTGGTTGAAAAAACAATGGAAACTTTTCCAAATATTCCATATGTAGCCCAAAATTTAAAATATTTTTTTAAAATAAAAATTTTTTTTTTAGTATTTTACTTGTATAGTTTTATTTATATAAATTAACTGAAAAACAAACAACATAATTAATTATATTCTGAAAAAAGGGAACAAAATTAAAAATATTCACTATTTCGCTACTGACAAAACATTGGAAACTTTTAAACTTCTGCAAGAAAGAAGTGTAAAACGAAAATAATATTTAAAAGAACGATATAAAAAGCATCCTGTTTACAGTTATTTTATTTTATTTTTAAATTCTGGTAATTTTTCACAATTTTTATTTTTCTAAGTTTTCCTCATAATTGCTTTTTTCAAAGTTAACGAAAATGGCTAAAGTTAAGATTTGTGAAGACTTAAAAAATAAAATACTTAACGATTTTAAAGCTGGTTTAAAACAAAAAAGTATCTGTGACAAATATTCAATAAATAAATCAGCAAAGAAATTTCGTGAGACCGGTTCTGTAAAAACTCAACATTTAGGTGGTAGACCTCGTAAGACTACTCCTAGACAAGATAATTTAATAGCGAGAGAGTTCAAGAAATTCCCAAAAATAACTCATCGAGAGAAATAAGTACCAAAACAGTTAGTCGCAGGGCAAATGAGGCTGGTCTTGGTTGCTATCGTCCTGTGAAAAAACACTCATTTCTAAAAAGAACCGTTCTGCTCGTCTACAATTTGCCAGGGATCATTTGAACTGCTCGATACAGAAATGTAATACTGTCCTCTTTTCCGACGAATCCAAATACAATACACACCTCTAGGGTTGTAACCGAGTGGTTACAATCCTGCCCAATCGCCAGATCTCAATCCCATAGAAAATCTATGGGAAATTGTAGATCGTAAAATAAGGACCCAAAATTACACGAGGAAGGAAGATTTATCGGAGGCGGTTATAAGGGAAGGGCAAAATATTTCAAAGGAGACCATTGACTTTTTAATTGGTTCAATGCATCGTCGATGTGTACAGTTATAAAAAATAAGGGATACCCAACAAAATATTGAGTTATTGCAAAGTTTAGACCATATTTGTTAAAATAATACCTAAGTTTCCATTGTTTTGTCAATGCCGTAATAAAGAAATCTTTTAATTTTGTTTTCTCATTTTTAGAATTTAATTAATTATGTCCTTTGTTTTTTGTTAAATTAAGTTAATACAAGTATACAAATAAAAAAGTACAAAAATGTTAAAATGAAATATTTGGAAAAGTTTTCATTGTTTTGTCAACCACTGTATATTAATGAAGAATGTCATAGGAAGGACCAATAATATTAACTAGAGGAAAGCAAAATGGCTATAGGGTAATCAAGACTATACTATTGTATGGTTGTTGTTGTTTTTGTAGCAGCAGTGATTGCTGAGTTCCGGCCGAATGAACTCGTGTCATTCCGGTGCGGAATGAACTCGGATCATTGAGGTACTACAGGTTATACGGTGAGAATGTGTCTTTACTAAGTCTGCAATAAAACCTAGTGTCTACACTACATCTTGATTCATGAATATCGGGTGAATAGTAATGGGAATAAGGTTATGAATGAAATAGCTAAAACAATATCTCATATCCAAGACAAAAAAAACAGACTGGTTAGTTGTAGTTACGCTTCCATCCTATTAATCGTATATATAACGGAAACATTATGGGTCTGCTTATACTATAGCTTCTACTATGGCTACATGTACGACAACGAAGTTTCTGTTTCTGCTGGTTGTGTTGACAGGGCTTGGTAGGTGCGAATTCAAAGATATTGGATCTACCTAGCTTCAGTCGTAGGTCTTTGTGTATCTTCAATAGTAGATTTTTAAGTATATAGTTCAATTTGAGCTTCAATTGTGGTTCATTATGTATTTCACCTTTCTAATTTTATCGGAATCAAAATATGTATAATAGGCCGACGCACTGTGGGAGAAATAAACAATTTAGTGGCGCAAAATAAAAAATAAAAAACTTTCGCATATTTGATTTATTGTGATGTAGTTTCAATCTATAGTTGTTGCTGTACTTAAAAATATTTAACATTTATTAATAACTTCAGTGGTTTGGTATTGACAACTATTTCAATGTAAAAAAATTTTCAGACATTTTTTTATGAAGAATTGTTATCAAAGTTGTTATTAAGCAGGATAGTATAAGGTTTTCTTTAAGTTGCGTTTTAACTTTTTATTATGTAGATGAAATATGAGGCTTGGTAAATCAGAAAAAATAAATATATATTTTCCGCTATTTGTGATAACCAAAGGCCATATTCTTATAGAATTTTTTTTTTACTTTTTGAATTTTCGGAAGGTTGCCGGTTACTAATGCTGTGAGATGCAGTCCTAATTGTTTTACAAATTTCAAAGTTTCATTATAGACTACATATGGTGAAAAATTTAGCTGCGAAAAAGTGTGAGGTGAATTTATATAATTTTTTTAAGAAATTATTATCGTTTGGACGATGTAAAATCTCGTACTAAATTTTTCTTTATTTTTTTTAAGATTGTATATTAGAAGTGTTATTGGTAATTACATTATATAAAAATGAAATTTATGTAAATCTAACTACATACTTACAAGTTGCTAAAAACAAATATATCAAATTTGACATAAAATTATGAGTCCTTTTAAATACTCTAGTGCTTTATTTAGATTAAAACTATGACATTTGCAAAGCGTTTTATGTCAAGAGAAAAAACTATGCGTGACCTCTTTATCCGATTACTAATTACATCGGATCCTGTTATATCCACACTGTCCAGAACTTCATCTGCAAGCTATAAAAAGTGGAACCGTTATCGAAATAGAGGCAACTTTTGTTGGATCCATTACGCCCAAAAATATTAGTCTAACACAAACCTTAAAGTATACCGATCGATTTAGAATCAATTTCTGAGTCGTTTAAACGATGTCCGTCTGTCCGTCTGGCTGGCTGTCCATGTAAACCTTGGGCGCAGAGTGCAGGTCGCAATTTTGAAGATAATTCTATCAAATTTGGTACATATTATTTTTTCGGCCCAAGGACCAAGCCTATTGAAACTAGCTGAAATCGGTCCATTATTTCACCTAGCCCCCCATACAAATGTCCTTCCGAATTTGGACATTATCGGTAATAAATGTTTAATTTATATATGTATCTCCACAAATTCCGCTCCAAATAAGTTTTATATATACAAAATTCATGTCACCAAATTTTGTCACGATCGGCCCATAATTAGTCATAGCTCCCATATAGACCCGCTTCCGAAAATCACTTTAACGTGCATAAATCGCTTAAAAATGTTGGTATACATACGAAATTCAATATAGCTAACTTTCATATAGACATAAAAAACACGACCTAATTTCATGGTGATCGGTCCACAATTGGTCATAGCTCCCATATAAGGCCCACTTCGGAAAATCACTCAAAAATATAAAATATTGAAATTTTAAAAGAAAAATGTTTTTGCTATTTTACTTAGTGTAGGGTATTATATGGTCGGGCTTGACCAACCATACTTTCTTACTTGTTTAAATAAATTTTAAAAAGCTCATAATAAAAATTGTAACATGTGTTAGTTAGCTTAATTACTCTTTATTTCATTGTTTAATTATAACTAAATTATTTATAATAACTAAATAAAATCATTTCATATCTAATAATTGTTATTCCTTTTTAAAAATAAACTTATTAATAAAACTAAAAAAAACTAAAAGTTTAATTTTATATGAATATTTCGACCTATGCAATAGGGTAAATGTCCAAAATCTACAGATTTAAATATTTACTTGCTATAAATAAAATTACTTATAAAATTAAAATTTTTTGAAAGATATATTAAAATAATTTCTCACAATTGAAAATAGTATAGAATTTCTTCCGATGTAGTGTAGTTTAGCAGCCTCTCCCGCTAATTCTACTGAAGTAGCAGTACCAATTTTGCATTACTTTATTAGCTTACCTCCTTGCATGCAATATCTCTATATAAATGAAATTAATTTGGCTAAGCGTTTAGAAGATACGAATTTAATTCCACTAAATAAGGTTGTCTCTCACTGTGCGACGCACTGAAAAAAGTGAAATATTTAAAAATTTATTTGATTTAATTTTATTTTGAATAATTTTAATTTTATTTTCAATCGAAAGTTTCAATCGCTGACCTTAATGTAGTCTTTTTATTGTTAAATTTTAGTATCAATCGCAGGTCTTTATATAGTTATAGTTTAGCTTCAATCGTAGGTCTTCATACATTTAAATTTTAGCTTCAATCGTAGGTTCTCATATAATTAAATTTTGGCTTCAATGGTAGGTCTATAGTAAAGGTAAATATTGCAAGGGAACTCCATTATTAAGCTAATTGTGCCGGCTTTCTGTAGAACAAGTGAGTTTTGAAAAATCAAAAATTTGTGACCCTAAAAAATACTGAATAAACCTATTTTGTAGGAAATTGTCTAACGATTTCAAATATGCTACTATTATTACTATCAGAGTTTTGGTTAAGAAAATATAGTTCTTCAAAGTAGACTGATTTTCATTTTTAGGTAATTTGGTCCGCTTTCAGATACAGTATATCTAAAACTATATGACGGGTCGACATTCATTTTGATTCAATTGATAGACCTATTTATTAAGAAAATAATAATTTGTCCATGTAAATCGATATTTAGCAACTATCCCTTTTTGTCACTTTGATGGAAAATAAAAAAAAAAATATAAATTTCTATATTTTCCATATTTTCAAAATAAGTTATGAAAAAATTACCAGATGCCCGTCCTTGTCCCATTTTTTGTTAGAGGTACAATTTTGAAAAAAGATATGGTTCCTAAAATGTGTTGCATACATTTTTGGTCAATTTATGGCATAAACTTTATATTATAAAGCCTAGTACTCTGTTCATATTTGCTAAAAATTATGGTTTTATCATGCGAAAAATTGTATATGCAACAAATGATCAGCTGTTGGTTTCAAAAAAAATCTTTTCTGGAATATTTTCAAATCATAAAAGTCTTTAAAAACAAACATAAAAAATCAAAAATTTTAGAAAAATATTTTATTTTATTTATCATAAAATTAATTTTTCCACAAATTTCAACTTTGCTAAACTATAAGTAGGCACGTTAAAGGCGTATAACCCTTTTTAAACACTCATTTCATAGGTTGATTTGATTATCTCATTTGGTTCAAAAGTTATGATTTTTGCAATGGAAAAACTCAAATGGCGCCACTGTGCGTCGTTACAATCTAACCTTACCTATAGATAATCAGAGCCTAATCTATTCATTCTATCCAACGATTATCATATTTAAAGTTCTGTTTATTGATCGGTTTATAAATGAATAATGTCAACGCATTGAAATATTATCAATTAAAACACGCAAAACATTTTATGTAACAACATTTTGCATACTGGCAGGCCTGATTGTCACTCCAAAACAAATACATTCAAATAAAACAACACACGCATTCATACACACACACATTCGTACTCAAGTATTTAAGTGGAGGAAAAAATTACAATTCTAGATCAAGGTCAAAAATATCATAAAAAACAATAACAACAAATTCAAATGTATGTAAGCATATTATTTATTATGACTGTGAGAGTGAGTTTGAAAAACCAGATCAATAGATGCCTGGCTAAAACTCACTCACATAAACGCATTATGGTAATGGAAGTGTAGCTGTATTAAGTGGCAACAGTAGCACCAAAGACAGCGTAATCAAACAAGTATTACCTGGGCTATAAATATGAAGTAATACAGCACGCATAATACTGCAACAAATAGGGTTCTATCAAATGAGAGGATTTTCGGAATTTTTTTTAAAGAGAATTAATACTCAAACAAATACATATATCAAGTACTTATCGTCACCTGAAATGCATAAGGGCGTAACAACCAAATTTTTAGCTTTCTATTTGTAAAAATAATGACTTTATTGAAGAAAGAAAATCATATTTATAACCCCAACACTTTAAATTTTATTATGTTTTTTGTCTCTCCTGCCAAATTTAAAAATGTGTTGATTGGCCTTTTTCATTTTAGGTGACATTATAATAAATTTCCAGAAGTTAAGCAATTAATATATGTATCCCATATAGATAGTAATTGTCAGTAATTTCTGATCACTTGGCTGAATTCAATTGATATATTTTGGATCGTTTGACACGTATGTGCTTTTTGTAATGCAGATTACTTGTCTCTAAGTAATCTGGAGTGTAGTCACTTCAAACTTTTATTTTGTACTGCTCTTTTTTGGTGAGTAAATCGTACAAACTGATTTTATACCAATTGTGTTGATATAATTCTTTTCTTTTTACTTAAGTATACTGACATCCCATGTAACCTAGCGTGAAGTCAATTGTCACTTTAGTGTCTCTAAGTAACCTACGGTGTAGTTACTTTAAACGTTTATTTTGTACTGCGCTTAGTTATTTTACCCATCAGAAGTAATCTATTGCAGTGTTTTCGGAGGATGGTTTGTTTGCAAGCAATCGGTCATTGGACTGTCTATGTTATGCTTTTTTAACTGGCTATTTGAGGTCAATTATCACCCGTAATTAGTTTGGTAGTTAGTAAAGTAACTAACTATGCAGTGCGTTGATTACTTTGGGCCAGTGCGTTGATTACTTTGGACCAGTGCGTTGATTACTTTGGGCCAGCTATCAGACATTTATGTGTTAAAATATCTAGCTATGTAGCCAGTTATGTAACTAGTTGTCACCCTTAATGAAAATCACTAGTTCGTGACAGTCTCCTAGAACTGCTGGGTTGTTCTACTTTCTTTAAAAATCAAAAAGAGGAGAGATCAAGGAGATGATGTATGGAGGATAAAAGCATTTTTTTGGATGGCTGAAAATATAATCCAGGTCCTTCAGTTTAAATGATAAATAAAACACAACATTTGGATGCACCCTCTCTACAGCATACAACTTTGCATACGCAGTTTTCGTATCTCGTATGATGTAAAATGCAAAAGCGTAAAATAGTTTAATTTGCAAATGAAAAACTAGTTTAATGTACGCACTAAGTAGTGTCTATTTAATAAAAAAAATTAATACTTAACATTTTTTTATTATTACTAAAACTTGAGCAAAATGTGATTTTAAATACAAATTAATGCACTAAATATAAATGCATCAATGTATAAATATGAATACATACCTACATATGTATGTATATAAATGTAAGTTATTTAGTAGCTGCAATGCCAATAAATTTTAATAATTTTATTAGATTTTAGGATAGCTTTTCCCAGGAAAACATAAAAATAGATATGCGACAATTTTTTTTGTTGGCATAACAATTATAGACAATGTTTGTGAAGATGGTTTTCCAAAAAACAAAACTATTAAGAAAGTATAGTCGGTCAAGGCCGAACACATACACTGAGTATATGAATTAAAATTTCAATAAATTATTTTCGTGAGCGATTTTCGGAAATAGTTTGTGATGCAGTTTTTGTTTCCAGCCGGGGTATGTTTTGTCTGTCCAGGTTCTTCAAAGAACTGAAATCTTTACCACAGAGCTGTCTTGGATCTTTGGAATATGTTTGTTAATGGGCGAAGCTTCTAATAGAGATTTCGACGAGATAAACGCTTGGGCTCCCGGTCGGATAACGGCTTATTATTTGTAAATACTGTATATGGAAGCAAACCGAGAAGATAAATTCTTCAGCTCTCGTCGGCTAACAACAACTTCGTAAATACAGCTTATGGATGCAATCCGAGTAGATAAATCGGCTAACTACATGAATGAATACAATCCGACGAGATAAATGCATCGGCTCTCGGTCGGCTAACGACTAATTATTCGTAAATAAACCTTATGGATGCAATCCGAGGAGATGAATTCTTCAGCTGTCATCGGCTAACCACAATTTATGGATATTTTTTTATTTTTTTATCGTTAGTGTAATTCTCGGAAGTGTTCTTTATATAGGAGCTATGAATCGCTCCACTCCAAATTTTTTGGTGTGATTTATTTGTATAGAGAACTTATTTGTGAAGAAATTTGTGTGGATATCTACAATAAATAAATTAACGATTTATTAAATAATGGGCCGATTTTTTGCCAGTTTCAATAGTCTACGTGTTTGGTAATTCCCACCATGGTTCACAGTAGGTAATTTGACCCGATATCTTGGCCAAAAATAAAGTTTTTTTATCAGTTATTAAACAAATGGAAGGAAATCTTGCATAATACGGGGAAGTAATTAAAGAAACCCAAAATATTTTGGTGGACGTTATTGCTTTTGTTAACAAAATGTAATTCTAACTTATCCCCAAATTTGTGGCTTTTTCCATAAATATAAACTTCGCAGAAGCTCTTGATAATGTTGGCGTGGACTGCCGCACAGTGGCCCATTATCGTTTTCCATCGGCCAAAACTCTGTATTTTAGAAATTTTTGATGTTTGACAGTTTTAATTTCATTACAATCGGTTCAGCAGTTGTTGAGCAATTTAGGGTTAAAGTTGAACTTTTAATTTTTGTGTAGCATTTAGTATGAAAATGCAAATTTTTTGTTTTTTGAAACAGCTATACTTATTAAAAAAGTTATCAGCAGATAAAAACAAGTAAGGAAGTATGTTCGGCCAAGCTCGACCATATAATACCCTACACTATAATTTATTTTCGTGAATGATTTTCGGAAGAGGGCATTATATAGGAGCTATGACTAATTATGGACCTATCGCCGTGAAATTAGGTCGTGTTATTTATGTCTGTATGGAAGTTATTTCTGTTGAATTTTGGGTTTATACCAACATTATTAAGAGATTTATGCTCGTTAAAGAGATTTTCGGATGAGGGCATTATATGGGAGCTATGACTAATTATTGACCGATTACCATGAAATTACGTCGTGTGATTTATGTCTATATGAATGTTATTTATGTTGAATTTTATGTTTATACCAACATTATTAAGAGATTTATGCTCGTTAAAGTGATTTTCGGATACGTTCCTTATATGGGAGCTATGACTTATTATGGACCGATCCGACCGACCGATAGGCTGTGTGATCTATGTCCATATGAAGTTTATTTATGTTGAATATTATGTTTACACCTGTATTTTTAAGTTTATACAAAATTTGTGTAGATACCTATATAAATTAGCCATTTACGACCGATAAAGTATAATTTCGGGAGAAAATTTGTATGGGTGTTATGTGAAATAATGGACCGATTTCAGTCAGTTTCAATAAGCTTCGTTCTCGGGCAAAAAAAAATTTATGTACCAAATTCTATCACAATATCTTCAAAATTGAGACTTGTACTTTGCGCCAGTCATATGAACATGTAAAATAAAAATAGAAAAAAATTTGGGAATAATTTCATTCAAATGAAAAAAGTGTTCAACAAACAGGTCAAAGCAGGTCAACAAGTATATATGGGCTAAAAGGGGACACTTTGGCCTTTCTAATGGTAGTAAAGTTTGTTTAACCCCTTTTGACCCTAAGCACTTTTATTCCACTGTAATTAAAATTTGACTAAATTATAGTACCTCAGAAAAAATTAATAACACATCAGGTATAAGTGACAGGCGCAGTGACAAGTCATACCAGTTCTTAAAGACTATTATCTCACCAACATAACAAAAAGAAAATCATCCAATTATCAATAATAGTTTGCGAGTAATGATAATTTACTTCAGATCAAATTTACAAAAATCTCATTTTTTATAAATTTTTTTATCTAATTTTTTGGCTACCTTAGTTCAATGTATTTGCTATTGAGTGGCATTAAAATTTTTGAAATCGGAGTTAACAAAAAGTTGGAATTTTGGCCGATGAAATTGAGATATGAGCCACAGTGTGCCGTATTTTTCATTGATGATAAGTGTTAATAAAGAATTCTGAATTTATTTTTGGTTATTTTTCGGTTTTATATAATTTTTTTTCAGCGAACTTTTTATAGCGAACTTTATAATCTTTGGAAAAAATAAAAAGAAAAAAACTGATGCTGTTTACAATTTTATTATCAGTGAAATTGATTTAAATAATGTTTCAAAACAAGAATTTTCTTCGTTAAAGCAAAAGGTACAAACTTTTTGTAAAAATTTATCGCACAAGGCTCACGGAAGAATTAACGACTTTTTCAAGAATGATTTTGTCTGCATGACTTATACGCCATTTTGTTAGCCCCCTTGTGTATTTTCATCTTGCCGAATTTCAAAAAATCTTATCAGTTAGTTTTTGAGATATTTAAACAAAATTTTGAATAAATATAAAATTTTCCCGATTTTTTATTTGCTTATAAATACCACAGTGCGTATGATTTATATCTAATATGTATACGATTGTTAGTAGTTCCGTGTGGCGTATGATAAATATTAAATTAACATCCCGAATACGTATACGTAATGAATTTTGGAATTGAAACACTAAATAGTTCAGTAAAGTTATATAAAAAATTATAAAAATATAAAAATTACATAATTTAAATTTTTCAAATAAACATGGGATAAAAAGTAATTTGAAATCACCTACTTCTACCACTATGCATATGGGTATTTCCATAGAAATATCCACCGTAACCGAAAAATTAAAAGTTGACAAGTTTTTTCTGCCGGCTTGTATTATTAAAGATTTAGATTTATATGAAGTTTATTTATGTTGAATATTATGTTTACACCTGTATTTTTAAGTTTATACAAAATTTGTGTAGATACCTATATAAATTAGCCATTTACGACCGATAAAGTATAATTTCGGGAGAAAATTTGTATGGGTGTTATGTGAAATAATGGACCGATTTCAGTCAGTTTCAATAAGCTTCGTTCTCGGGCAAAAAAAAATTTATGTACCAAATTCTATCACAATATCTTCAAAATTGAGACTTGTACTTTGCGCCAGTCATATGAACATGTAAAATAAAAATAGAAAAAAATTTGGGAATAATTTCATTCAAATGAAAAAGGTGTTCAACAAACAGGTCAAAGCAGGTCAACAAGTATATATGGGCTAAAAGGGGACACTTTGGCCTTTCTAATGGTAGTAAAGTTTGTTTAACCCCTTTTGACCCTAAGCACTTTTATTCCACTGTAATTAAAATTTGACTAAATTATAGTACCTCAGAAAAAATTAATAACACATCAGGTATAAGTGACAGGCGCAGTGACAAGTCATACCAGTTCTTAAAGACTATTATCTCACCAACATAACAAAAAGAAAATCATCCAATTATCAATAATAGTTTGCGAGTAATGATAATTTACTTCAGATCAAATTTACAAAAATCTCATTTTTTATAAATTTTTTTATCTAATTTTTTGGCTACCTTAGTTCAATGTATTTGCTATTGAGTGGCATTAAAATTTTTGAAATCGGAGTTAACAAAAAGTTGGAATTTTGGCCGATGAAATTGAGATATGAGCCACAGTGTGCCGTATTTTTCATTGATGATAAGTGTTAATAAAGAATTCTGAATTTATTTTTGGTTATTTTTCGGTTTTATATAATTTTTTTTCAGCGAACTTTTTATAGCGAACTTTATAATCTTTGGAAAAAATAAAAAGAAAAAAACTGATGCTGTTTACAATTTTATTATCAGTGAAATTGATTTAAATAATGTTTCAAAACAAGAATTTTCTTCGTTAAAGCAAAAGGTACAAACTTTTTGTAAAAATTTATCGCACAAGGCTCACGGAAGAATTAACGACTTTTTCAAGAATGATTTTGTCTGCATGACTTATACGCCATTTTGTTAGCCCCCTTGTGTATTTTCATCTTGCCGAATTTCAAAAAATCTTATCAGTTAGTTTTTGAGATATTTAAACAAAATTTTGAATAAATATAAAATTTTCCCGATTTTTTATTTGCTTATAAATACCACAGTGCGTATGATTTATATCTAATATGTATACGATTGTTAGTAGTTCCGTGTGGCGTATGATAAATATTAAATTAACATCCCGAATACGTATACGTAATGAATTTTGGAATTGAAACACTAAATAGTTCAGTAAAGTTATATAAAAAATTATAAAAATATAAAAATTACATAATTTAAATTTTTCAAATAAACATGGGATAAAAAGTAATTTGAAATCACCTACTTCTACCACTATGCATATGGGTATTTCCATAGAAATATCCACCGTAACCGAAAAATTAAAAGTTGACAAGTTTTTTCTGCCGGCTTGTATTATTAAAGATTTAGATTTATATATCATATAAATTTAGAAAAATGGTCTCAAATAAACTGAATCATTCAATTTTTTTTCAAACTTAATAAATCAAAAGTACAGTAGAGGGTTAAAATCAATTTTATTCTTCAAAAATAAAATATTAATTGCGTTATTAAGCAAAAATCAGGTATAAACACAATATTGATCAAAATTGTGAAATATTTTTAAAATGGGATAACTTACTACAGGCAAATCCCGGTATAACGAACGATATGTTGTCAGGCCCATTCGTAAAATTGAAAAATTCGTTATATCGAGATGTTTTTTTTTTAATTTTGGACTACTTTTTCTATATTGGAATTTAACTAATCCCTAGGTTGGATGAGCAGTGTGACATTAGGAGGCATGAATATCGTCAAAATTTGTATATCTTTAGTAGTTTTTACTAATTGTTCTTCTGGAGGGTGGCTTGGTGCATTATCCACGATTAATAAAGCCTTCATTGTAAGGGATTTCGATTCTGAAAATGATTCAACCTGTAGAAAATTAAACTCATTGACAAACATTTCCAAAAAAAAACAGATTTTGAAGATTTCAGATTCCACTTAATTTGTGTGAAGATAATTTACAGGAAACACTTAGTCAAATAAATAAAATGTTTGTTTTTATTTTCTTCAAAATACATGTTGAGAATTTTGTTATTTCATTCATTCATCTAAATGTTTTACTTTTTCTTTCAACGAAATTCTTCAACGGTTTTCTATATTTAATTCACGTGAACACGTGTACAATTATAGCCTGCTTCACAAAATCGAATGAAAGATTTCGTTCGCATTCTAAGTTGATTTTGGATTCCTTAACTATGTACATGTTTACGTGATCGAATCAGTTTTCTTTCGCTTCGAATGCGAACGAAATCTTTTATTCGATATTGTGAAACAAGCAATTAAAACCACTATAGAAGAAATGACAGCACCTATTATTTTCTTATTTTCTTATTTTTAAATTATTTACTACTTTTGTGTTTTATACTTTCTTTTCGTTATATTGAGCGTACAAATTTCGAAATGTTCGCTATATAAGGTTGTCAATGTTAAAAATTTCTTCGTTTGTTTGTTTTTTCTTACTATTCGTTATATCGAGCATACAATTTTTGAAAGTTCGTTATATAAGGTAGTCAATGTAAAAAATTCGACCGTGCGTTAAATCCGATTTTCGTTAAAGTGAGATTCGTTATACCGGGATTTGCCTGTAATTTCAAATACACAATACAATATTTTTAAGTTTGCTTTTTTTAAAAATCAAATTTTTATCACCACTATTGAAATTGACAAGGTTTTTTATGTTTGTTAAAGTTTGGGGTAATTTTAATCCCAAGTGCCATTAAAGGTTAATTTCCATTTTTGTGCTATTATTATAAATATTAGACTTCATGTAATATTTTTCTTAAGTTTCATCAAAATCGGCTCAAAAATAAATAACATTTCGATATCTTTAAATTAGAAATTCCAAATATTGAAAACATTTTACCTTTGACTTTCACGATTTAAGGTTTAATGTTTTCCAATTTTAGTTAAACTTTCAGAGTATATTTAGAATTATCTCGACTATAATATTATGAATAGGTTTTACTTACAGTAAAGAAATAGGCCAAATAATTAATTTTCTCGAAAATTTCAAAATTTAAATCGCAGGTACGGAGAATTATAAGGGATATTTTCATAATTTTTTCATATTTTTATTTCCTATTATATTCTCAATAAATCCCTTTGAGATGATCAAAAAATTCTGAAATTTGTTTAACAAAATTTTTAAAATTTTTTAAATGGAGTTTTGAATTTGGCGTTAAAAAAATTTTGTTTCTTTGGTGATACCTGCGAATATGTTAACGGTATCCTACAAAGACAAAAACTCATATACAAGTAAATATGGATATATTTTAAGTAAAAATGAGCTTTTATTTTAATATTTATGAAAATATGTTAATTTTGTTCCTACATTTCTGGTTCTAGTGGCCTGAGACACATTAATGGACTGGGGAATTTTTAATAGCTTTAAATTTTTTTGACCAATTTCAGTTTTTAACACTCATTAGAACGACAATTACGTACACATGTCTATTCTTTTAAATTAAATTGCAAAAATATTTTTTTAATGTCAAAATTTTTACAAAAACTTAAAAAATTCATTTTCCCCTAGTAAATGCATCTCAAAACTTCAGAAGGCTTGCGGCACGTCTCACAGTGGTTCAGAAACGTATTTTTTGGCAATAATTCGGTATCTCGGGAACTATTAGAGATATTATTACGAAATTTCACATGATTGGAGCTGAGGTGTTGAGTTGATTTGCAGTTGTTCAGCTTCCTAGGGGTAATGGGGGCCAGTACGTGGCCCCTCAAAGTTGGTCACCTCGGGTCTTAAATTTTTAAAAAAATCGCCAAAAATCCATTTATGATCCGAATGAGCTAAAATTTAAAATATAAATAGTCCTTGAGAAGATCTACTAAAAATACGTTTACACATGTAGGTTATCTCTATTAGTTGAAGAGATATTTAGGTTTATTGATTTATTTTTTTTAATTTTGCTCGGTCTTTTTTTGTTTTTTTAGTTATGGCGGGCCAACGGATGGTCGAAATTTTTTTTTACAAAATCAGCTATATTGGCGATAAAATTCTAAATAAAATACAAACAACTTGCTACGAGTCATGTCGTCCCTATAAAAACTTACACTCATCCAAATTTGGAACATGTAAAAAGTCCGTATTTTTTACGTTTTTTACCAAAAAAGTGCCTATATTTTTTCTTTTGTAGAAACAAATTTTCTTCGAAACTATATAGAATTTGTATATGATCCGGAAAGAGAACTTAATGGAAAAGCGTGTAAACTAAAATTTGGCTCACTTAAACGAACATAACACTCCATAGAACTATCCAAACATGGCCAATTTAAAAAAAAAAATTTTTGGTTTGAGTAAAAAATTTTAAAAAGGCAAAGCATCGATCCTTGAAATGGCCCCTATTTGTATAGCCCTATATGTTTCTTAAATACTTGCAGAGTTTTTTTTACTATCACACGGTAAATAACGTCACAGTAGGCAGTTTTCTAAAAAAAAACTGAGTTTTTGGAACACATTTTCCCCGTTTCAGGAATTTCGGTATTTGAAAATATAAAATGTCAAAAATTATAATGCCATTGATTTAAGGACATTTGGGTCTATATCAGTTCCAAATTTTGTTATGATATCTTTAACCGTTTAAATTTTACATAAATTCAAATTAATATTTTTCTTCATGGAAAATCACCATATTATAATTTTTTTTTTAGTTTTTACATTTTCTAACTTTGGATGCATGTAACTTTTTATAGGGATGACATAACTGTCTCCAAGTTGTTTTTATTTTATTTAGAATTTTATCGCCAATATGGCTGACGCTGTTAAAAAAAAATTTCGACCCTCCGTTGGCCCGCCATATCTAAAAAACCAAAACAAGATCGAGCAAAATTAAAAAAAATAAATCAATAAACCTAAATATCTCTTCAAAATATATATATAACCTACAAATCTAAGCGTATTTTTAGTAGATCTTCTCAAGTACTATTTATATTTTAAATTTCAGCTTATTCGGATCATAAATGGATTTTTGGCGATTTTTTTAAAAATTTGAGATCCGAGGTGACCAAATTTGAGGGGCCACATACTGGCCCCCATTACCCGTAGGAAGCTGAACAACTACGAATCAACTCGAAAACACCTCAGCTCCAACCATGTAAAATTTCGTAATAATATCTCCAATAGTTCCCGAGATACCGAATTATTTTTAAAAAAAAGCTGTTATTGCATGCCCAATAACATGCTTGTGAAGCAAATTTTTCCTAACTTTTTTTTTGTTTTTTGTACCGGAATTGCTTAGGGGCAAAAACGGGCAGCTGAATTTTTAATAAATCGTTAGCTGAGACTTCAGGATTTAATTCGATATAAGTCTCGGGCTAGAGGTCGTTGGAGATCAATAGGTACAATCCATAGAAGTTGGAGAAAATAAATATTTTTGGACAATTTATAGTAGTAAAAAATTTTTTTTTTTTAATTTTCAAAATTTTTTTTATTTGCATATATATCATTTATAACATCCAATTCTATAAAAAAAATCATTATAGTGTCATTACAAGAATATTTTAACAGCATGAAGCGATAAAAGGTAGCATACACTGAATCAATTAAGTCTCCGTACAGACATACTCATAATATAAACTAGATATTTATGGTCACTTTTCAATACATATTTAAACCTTTTTATACCCTTCAGCTTCGTGAGAAGGGTATATATAAGTTTGTCATTCCGTTTGTAATTTCTACATTTTTCATTTCCGACCCTATAAAGTATATATATTCTGGATCCTTATAGATAGCGGAGTCGATTAAGCCATGTCCGTCTGTCTGTCCGTCTGTCTGTCTGTCTGTCTGTTGAAATCAATTTTCTGAAGGCCCCAGATATCTCCGGGATCCAAATCTTCAACAATTCTGTCAGACATACTTTCGAGAATTTTGCTATTTAAAATCAGCAAAATCCGTCCATAAATAACGGAGATATGAGCAAAAATCCGAGACAACCTCTGAAAATTTCATCAAAAAACACAATGTATTGCATGCTTTGACAAAAAAACAACAAAACGTATGCTTGGATGTGCAAGCTTTGTGTATTTTGTTTTTTTTTGTGTTTTGTTTCTTTTGGCGTTGTTGTTGTTTTTTATACAACTAAAGTTTAGTTTGGTTGTGTGTTGGTTTTTTTTGACAAAAAAACAACAAATCGTATGTTTGGATGTGCATGCTTTGCGTATTTTGTTTTTTTTTGTGTTTTGTTTCTTTTGGCGTTGTTGTTGTTTTTTATACAATTAAACGTATGTTTGGATGTGTGTTGGTTTCATTGCCTTGCGTATTTTGTTTTTTCTTTTGGTGTTTTGTTTCGTTTGGCATTGTTGTTGTTTTTTGTGTTCTTGATAAATTTAGGATGCTGTACGCTGAAAGTGGGCAATGTACATACATATCTATATACTAATTATAAAAAATAATAATGCATCCACAACAAAGGTGAAGGGTATATAAGATTCGGCATAGCCGAATATAGCACTCTTACTTGTTTTAATTCATTTTATAAAAAATCTTATAAACTAGAAATCAACATAAAAAAACTACAAACATTTTCATTAAAAACATAAAAATTTACATAAATTCAATAATTGTACGAAAAGTATCACCAAAAAAGTCTCCGTACAGTTAACCGTTTTAAGGCAAGGAATCCCAATATTAATTTTAATTGAATTTAATATGTGGTAGGTCCTCCTTTCTGAGCAATTGCAGCATTTTAATGGCTGTGCATGGAATGGACCAGCTTTGTTGTTGTCAGGGAATCTATTTTATACCACTCTTCCATTATAACGGCTTTTAGCTGATCTTTTCTTGTTATATTGTGCTGCCGAACCTTTCTTTCCAAGTGATCCCATATATGCTCAATCGGGTTGAGATCAGGTGACTGAGCTGTGCGATTTAAGTGCTTAAGAACATTATAAATAAGACATTCCTTTACTAATCTAGAGGTGTGATTAGGATCGTTGTCTTGTTGGAAGCAATACAAACGTCCCAAGCCTAATTTTCCAGAACTTTGTTTTAAGTTTTCTTTTAATATATTAAGGTATGCATATTATACCATAGTGTTTTCAACAAAAATAAGTTATCCCACCCCAGATGAAGCCATGTAACCCCAAACAATAACGTTACCTCCTCCATGCTTTACGGTTAGCGTCAAATGCTTCGGATTCATTTCAGTATTTGGCTTTCTCCATAACATTTCTCTTCCATCAGAACCAAAAACATTCAATTTACTTTCATCGCTAAAAATAACTCGATCCCAAAATAAAAAAATCTTTATCAATATGCTCGATAGCGTAATCCAATCTCTTTTTCATGTTCACTTTTCGAACAAGGGGCTTCTTACGGCTTACTCGACCATTGTATCCATTTAGTTTAAGAGCGTTTCTTACAGTTTGGGGGTTTACCGTTAATTCATCACTAGTTTTCAAGTTTCCCGCAATTAAACATGCGTTAATTTTTGGATTACCTTCTACAAATCGTACAATTCTTCTCTCTAAGTGGTGATCTATTTTTCTTGGATGGTCAGTTCTTTGTTTATTTGCCATTGTTCCGGTTTTTTTGAACTGTTGAATAACGTACTGAATGGAAGAGCGTGGTCTTTTTACAATATCCTTGATTTCGGTTAGATTTTTTCCTTCATTTTGCAAGTTAATAATAATTTTCTTTCTATCCATTAAAATTTGCTTATTTTTGGATTCCCTGACAACAACAAAGCTGGTCCATTCCATGCACAGCCATTAAAATTAAGCAATTGCTTAGAAAGGAGGACCTACCACATATTAAATGCAATTAAGTTTAATATTGGGATTCCTAGCCTTAAAACGGTTAACTGTACGGAGACTTTTTTGGTGATACTTTTCGTACAATTATTGAATTTATGTAAATTTTTATGTTTTTAAGGAAAACGTTTGTATTTTTTTTATGTTGATTTCTAGTTTATAAGATTTTTTATTAAATGAATTAAAAAAAGTTTTAAATATGTATTGAAAAGTGACCATAAATTGCTAGTTTATATTATGAGTATGTCTGTACGGAGACTTAATTGATTCAGTGTATATAATACGGTCATTTCAAACGCAGTCACTTAGGTCACCTTTGAATGTCTGTGGACAATAAAGTAATAAAGATATAAGCCTAATATTTTTGGTACATGATAATTAGATTGTTTATTACAAATTGTGAAAAAATCAGGTAGATCAGAAGACATGAAAAAAATTAATTAATGCCGCCCCAACCGATTTACCTAAAATTTTTTCAGTATAATTTTTTTTACCAATGTTCTCCAAACTGGGGGCACAAAGTTTACAGAGATGTCAAATTTGACGTTTCAAAAATTCAAAATCTGATGATAGGGCAGTTCTCTTAAAAAGGGATAGCAAATATTTTGTAATACAATATCAGTGATGCGTTAAAGCAAAACGCTATACACAACGCGAATATGGTAGACAAAGTATTGTAATCAAAACAAACAAATACTACGTTTATACGTAGCCTATTCACAAATAAAAATAATTTGCAATTAACTAACTCTCTGTTTATATGTTACATTGGTTACGGAAAATTCTTGTTTTTATGAGATGCCGGATGGTAAAATTTTATTATTTGGTAGCTCTTTTATTGAATAAAATATGATAAATTTTTTATTTTTTTAAATTTAAAAATGAAAGAATCAAAAATTCTTGTTCGTCTTGCAATCCAATATTTAAAAAAGGTCTTAATAAACTAAAAACGTTAAAACATATGGCAATGCTTAAAATCTTATTTGCAAATAGTGTCGTTAATCAGGAATTGTTTTCGTGAGTTAGCTATTCGCAAATAAAAAAATAATTCACGGTTTATGCGGTAATTTTTTCTAATTGGAATATTTTTATTTGCGAATAAGCCGTGCGTGTAAACGTAGTAAAACAAATAAACAAAGCGATGAAAAGTTCAGTTTATAAAGAAAGAGACAGATAGAAAACGAGATTATTTTCTGTCTCGTGACGCCTCTGTATACTTTGTGCTGGGGGTGAGACTGGCCAAAATCCAACTTTCGTTTATTAAGGGCCATACGCGAAACTAGATGTGGAATGAAGTAAAATTGAATACTTAGCTTTTAAATGTCACATATTTTTTCCCCTTTTAAAGGACTTGAAAGATTTAAGGCTTTTGTATTTTCAATATTTTATTCAAATATATTTTGCTTTATGTAAAAAAATTAAAAAAATATTTTATGAAAGAATCTTTAAAATAACATTTACATTTTGGTTTTGCACTTGCATAAAACAAGGATATTAACAATGATCATAGACATACAATATTTGTTTGTAATAAATCAATGACAGCACAACTTGTGTTGATTGAATACAAAATATTCGATCGTATGCTTTATTAGCTAATATTTAAGAAACATAAATTTAAAATTGGATTTCATCATATGTGAGCACCTTATTCAAAAACACCTGTATGACTGACTGTATGTCATATTTATGTAGTATTTTATTTATTACCTCAAATATATTTTTTTTATATAAAAACTTTTTTTGTTTTTTGTTTTTGTATTAAATAAACAACTCTAAAGATGATGATGACTTGTATTCATTAGCTTAAATGATGTATGTCGTGCAAATACGTAGGCCAAGACACCCATAAATTATGCTAAACAACTGCCATAGTTGTGGCAGTGGCAGCAACTACTACAACTACTTTGCAACACGAGGTTAACGTGTAATACACGCAAAATTTATGCAAAAATTAAATTAAAATAATAGTAATAAAAAAAAACTAAATAAATAAACAAAATTACAAGTATTTGAAATAGTATATTTTTGCAAATCTATAACGATGCAACAACGTTGTTACACTTTGTTGTCGATGTTGTTGTTGTTTGTGTTTTTTTTGTGTGATGCATGTTTTACGACATTTAGAGAAAAAGACTCGACGAGTAAATCAATAGATAGATAGATATTCTGGGCATTGGCGTACGGGGTACTTACGAGTTGTTATGTATTTTTGTTTTTTTTTATAAATATGTATCGATGTGTGTAAGTACGATGTATTTGGAAATTAATTAATGGAATTTTTCAAAATTGATTTGTGTGTAAGTTGATGTCAAAAGACGTTAATTGAAATGTGAGGTTGGAATATTAAAACAGTTTTGCGTATAAATTTTTATTTGGACAGTCGTAATTAAATGAAAATTTTTGAATGATTTCAAATATTTATTTGGAGTGTTAATAATAATATTAAATATAGAAAAAGTGCACTGTGCTAAACTACTTTGCTTACAAATATATCTGTTATCTATTTATGTATATTAGGTAACTTTTTGGATTTTCGATGTTCCCAAAAACTAAATTTGTTCTCCGTCATCTAAAAACTAAAATTCAGCAAAATTGGAAGTTTAGAGATTTGTTAAATGAAATGTTAACAAAAAATCAAAAATCGTCACCTTAAATTTAAACGGACGTAACTACACTTTTATAAATGCATAAAACGTTCTACAATCAATAATAATAAAGTCAAACGTCCATTTGAATGTCTTTAATAAAATTGTCATTTTTGATCGCAGGGATTTAAAAATTTGCGTGAGCATGTAGTTTGAGTAAAATTATAATAATCAATTAAAAACTCGATTTTGAATTTTTGTGTAGTTACGTCTATTTACATTTAAGCTTAAGATATACTCCCCATCATGATTTTGTCATTCCGTTTGTAACATAACGAAATATTGGTCGTAGAACCAAAAAGTTCTTATAAAATTTTAAGATGTTTGTTCATGTGTCTGTTGAAGGCATGTTAGGACCGACATGTAACGACTTGGGGGATGTGATTTTCTCCAAATATTCTCTGTTGATCAAAAATGTTTGGTATTGAAAATCGGTCAAGAGTGATGGACCAAAATGTGAGACAACCTCCAAAACGTTGTTTCTATGATAAAAGGCCTACTAGCTCTGTTGAAAATTATATGTTTTATGAAACCGTACTTTTTCGTCTGGTCTTTCAATTTTGATTTTTGGTCGATTTTTGACATATACACACAAGTATGTAAATGTCAAAAATGTGTATTATGTATGAAATAGATAAGATCATAAAGTATTCCCCCCACAATTGTGTGGCTAAATACAAAATATAAATAGTTTTAGATAAACTCATTTTCAACATGTGTTTAGTCAAGTTTAGTTTTAAGGATTTTATAATTAGTACTTAAGAACAAATTATAGTACTATATTAGGCTATGTCGAATCTTAAATTCCCTCCACCTAAATATGATGAAAATTATAGAAATTCTAATATCCATATTTAGTGTTTGTTATTGGGACTCCGATTATGAGGATTGGTACAATGTAAATGTAGTTATTTAATTCAGCAATTTATAATTTAAATAACTGCATATTCTCACTATTTCCAACAGATTCTATGATATTGTAATAGGAGTAAAAAGTGCTAATTAACAATTTATTTAACAATCTATACTTAACATTACCTGATTGGCTCAACTTTTTATTATTCACCAATAAATATTTTAACGAGACTTCTATGTATTTGAGGTCTATTTTGTTTGAATTTTATCTCAATAAA
This sequence comes from Calliphora vicina, assembly GCF_958450345.1. NCBI lineage: Eukaryota > Metazoa > Arthropoda > Insecta > Diptera > Calliphoridae > Calliphora > Calliphora vicina. The sequence goes on from NC_088780.1 coordinate 46,683,032, forward strand.
AAATAAGAGTTTTTGGGTATTATTGTGATTATCGGAAATGGACCTAAAATGGGTGCTATTATGGTCAAATATGGACCGATATTCACAAAATCTAGTAGTATAACTTTTGGATACAATATATTGATTTTTATATATTTCAAATATTTGTAGAGGGTAATGTGTTTTTCGGAAGTGGTCTTTATATGGGAGCTAACATCAATTATGGGCCGATTTTCACTACAGCGATGTTTATGTACATGGGAATTATACATGTCGAATTTTAACCAGAAATAAACTTTATATAGGGGCTATGGTCAAGAAATTAATTTTCTAATGAAAAATCAATTTTTAGTAACAAATTTTTGAGTAAAAAATAATTTTTTTTAGTAAAAAATAATTTTTTAGTAAAAAATAATTTTTTTATTAAAAAACAATTTTTTTATTAAAAAACAAAATCTACTTTTTATTAAAAATCTACTTTTTAGTAAAAAATCTACTTTTTAGTAAAAAATCTACTTTTTAGTTAAAAATCTATTTTTTAGTTAAAAATTTGATGCTATGACATATTATGGTCCTAAGTATTTGAGTGCTATTTTTGTTGAATTTTATATAAACAACGCTATTAACAAGAGTGGACCTTATATGGGAGCTATGGCGATTTAAGGACCAATATTTAAAAAATCTTGTAGTACGATTCTTGGATACAAAATAGTGATCGGTGTAAAATTTTGCTTCAGTATAGATTTTTTTTGATATTTGTGCAGGTTAAAGTTTTTTCCTGAAGTGGTTCTTATATGGAGGCTATGACCAATTATGGGCTTATCATCATAAAATTAGATTTTTGTATATATTGAATAAATTTGTTTCGAATTTCAATCTGATAACTATATTTGTAAGATATTTATGAGGATTTTAGTGATTTTCGGGAGTGGAGCTTATATGGGAGCTATGGTTAAATATGGACCGATATTCACAAAATCAAGAAGTATGATTACTGGATACAAATTACTGATCTGTGCGTAATTTCATTTTGATATCGATATGTTTTAAGTATTTTTTAAGGTTAACATCATTTTCGGAAATGGGCCTTATAGGGGAGCTATGACCAATTATCGGCCAATCTGCATAAATTTTGGTACAGTGATATCTATGTATATGAGTATTATTTTTGTCGAATTTTAGCATGATAAGGGTATTTTTATAAGAGACTTATGAGTAGTTAACTGATTTTTGGAAATGGATCTTATATGGGAGCTATGGTCAAATATGGACCGATAATCATAAAATCCGGAAGTATGATTTCTAGATATAAATTACGGTGAAATGTGTGTGTGAAATTTTGTTTTGATATTGATATTTTTTAGATATTTATGTAGGTTATTGTGTTTTTCGGTGGTGGTCCTTATATGGGAGCTATAACCAATTATCGGCCGATCTCCATAGAATTAGGTACATCGATTTTGGTATATTTGGGGATTATTTATGTCTAATTTCAACTTGATAGCAACATTTATAAAACATTTATGCTTATTTAAGTGATCCACAAAAAATTTTGTAATATCATTTTTTTTACCACGAAACTTATTTTTGCTGAATTTTCTCTGGATATTCCTATTCTGTAGGCATTTATAGACCATAGAACCATATTTCGGGAAGATATTGGTATGGGGGCTAGGAGAAATCATGGACCGATTCTTATAATTTTCACCAGAGCTACTCCTTTTATCATAAAAGTAACGAGTGCAAAATTTTATGATATTAGCTGCAATATGTTTACAAAAATTACCAAAAATATATGAAAATTATCATTTTTTTTTGAGGTTGTCCCACATTTTAATTCATAACTTTGCTTCCACTGTACCGATTTCGCTGATTTGCAATACCAAACTGCTTAGGATAATAATAAACATTTTTCTTGCAATTCTACTAAGTTTGTTTGCGTATTTTGGACGTGAGCTTGTTTTACACAGACGGACAGGCGGACAGACAGACGGACATGGCTCAATCGACTTAAAATTTCATAAGGATCAATAATATATATACTTTGTTGGGGCTCAGATGAATATTTCTCAATGTTACACACGGTATGACAAACTTATATATACCCTCATTCACCACTTATGGTGGTGGAGGGTATAAAAAACAAAAAACAATAAAAAAAAATTTTTTTGTATAATTTTTATTTTACAAGTTAAATTTTGTGGAACTTTTTTCGAAAAAGTTTAAAAACTTTTGCAAGTATAAACCGAATTTAACAGCTAATATCTCGTTTTTGTTTACATAAAATTATCTATAAATTACTGTGCAAAAAATAGGGTTTCATAGACAAAAATTTATATAACTATTGTTGAATTTGAAAAATTAGGAAAAAAATAAAAAAGAAAGCCAAACTATTTATAAAAACTTAAACAATTTCTAGGAATATAGATCTTATACATACATTTTATGAAAGCTTAATTCTTTACCTCTCTTTAATTGTTTAAAATTTTTAAATCGGTCTAAAAATGTGTGAGTTTTTTCAAAATAACTAAAAATTTTGAGGGTGTTTCTTTGAAAACAGTATAGGTATATCCTCACCTAGGCCTACAACCTCCACTAGGTGGCTTTTCAAGTTCTGACAAAAAGTGTAATTTTGTAGCAGAGTGTAATTATAGTAATCATATATTAATTATATAAATATATATATAGAATTGCAGTCCATACAAAATTCAGCAGTACTAAAGTTTGTGCAAAGAGAAATTTTACAAATGATACTACTAGATTGTGTGAATATCAGTCCTTATTTGACCATAGCTCCCATATAAGGTGAAAGTAGTAAAAAAGAAAAAAATCTTTTTTCTTGAAATGCCTGGTAGATTTTACTATTTGTATGTCTAACGGAGCTGTCCGTTAGAAGAACTTTCACTGTATTTAGTTATATGCGAAATTTCATTTATTTTACTTAAATTTACTACTTTAATCTAAATATCAATCAAAACTTTTGAAGTCCACTTGCTATTTCTATTAAAATTGTATGCAACATTGTATGTTGCATTGCACTTTTTAAGTGTCTGTTGCATGTGCAATTTCAATTGCAGTCATAAATCAAGGTTGCAAATTATATTATTATTATTTTTATAGAAATATTAAATTCAATTTTATTATAAATATTTTTGTTTTGTTTTACTATATAATTTGACATAAATTTTACGCTTACAGTCATATTCGTTAAAACTACACAGCCACATACACACACTCCTATTTGTTGCAAGTTATTATTATTGTTAAAATAAATCATATTTTATTATTTTGGTTTTCCAAAAAAAATAAAGAAATCAAATTTTTGTCTAAATTGTTGTTGGCAGGTCAGGTTGTATATTATTTATGTATTTATATAAAATTTAACTCAAATTGGCATATAATTTTCGAATACAAGAGATTCAATTAAATATTTAAATTTGAGTTTTGCAGTGTAAAACGAAATGGATATCTGTGAGTGGTTGAATATTTAATAATGTTGCATGCTAATGTGTTGCCTGCTAGTGAGGCTCTCAAAGTATTGGTATACAATTCATTTCTGGATTGCTGTTCCTTAAGAAAACATTAACTCTGTTTAGTTTTATGGTGAATAGTTTAGCAAGTTTTACTTGGAAAATTTTTAATTTATAACATTTACCATCATATTCCAATATGTTGAACTAAATCTAAAACGAACCAATAGTTGTAGTCTATAATACATTATATAGCGTACTCTCAAAACTCTTTAAAACCATTAAGCGTATCAAATTGTTTCATTCAAGTTTTTCTTTTTTATTTACAAAAAATGACACCTGTTATGATATTTTTCCACATTTTAATTATAATTTTATAAAATTCACTTTTTTACATTCATAGCCACTAAAAGCTACAAATTTTTAAAATAAAACAGAAATATGCCCTAAAGCTGAAATTGTTGTTGCTTGCTAATAATTGTCATTAAAAGTGTCTATGTTTATTAAAAAAATTTAACTGTTTTTATCAATAACTCTAGCAAATATAATCTGTATTGACCCACATTTTTCAAAAAATACAAAAACACTATTTGGTACATCTTTGCTATAATGACAAAATTTTAAGGCAGCTGGATTGAAAAAAAAACATACAAAACAAGTGCAAGATTTTAATCGCTGCGCAAATTATTTTAAATTGTTGGAAAAACATTATTAAAGTAATAAAAAAATTGTATGCTTTAAATTTTAATTTGTTACACTTAAGAGATTTTCTAGATTATCTTGGTTAAATTTGTCATATTTTGATTGAAACTAACAAATGCTAAATTTATGGTTTATATTAATAACTAAAACATGTCAGTGCAAGAAGTTAAGTGTAATAGGTGACTTTTAAGTGCACTTCAAGTTAAAAATCTGTTAACTACACAAAAGAAAAATTGGTTTCAAAATAAGTATTTTGGCTCACTGTAGCGCCGACTGTGCTTAAAACTCATACTGCCAATGACTTTATTATCAAAGTCAACACCACCTCTATATATATATCTGAACGCTACAATCAGGAGCAAAAACATTTTTCTTTTAAAATTTCACTAATTTTTTTCTGAGTGTTCATCGGAAGCTATGGCCAATTATGGATCGATCGCCATGGAATTAGGCAGCCTGATTTATTTTTATACCCTTCACCATAAGTAATTTCTACATTTTTCATTTGCGACACCACAAAGTATATAGAGTGGTTGACAAAACAATGGAAACTTTTCCAAATATTTCATTAGTGGCCTAAAATCTGAAATAATTTTTTAAAAAATTTTAACATTTTTGTAGTATTTAATTTGTATACTTTTACTAACTTAATTTAACAAAAAACAAAGGACATAATTAATTAAATTCTAAAAATGAGAAAACAAAATTAAAAGATTTCTTTATTACGGCATTGACAAAATAATGGAAACTTAGGTATTATTTTAACAAATATGGTCTAAACTTTGCAATAACTCAGTATTTTGTTGGATATCCCTTATTTTTTGAACCAATTTAAGAGTCAATGGTCTTCTTTGAAATATTTTTTGCTATTCCCTTATAAGCGCCTCCGATAAATCTTCCTTCCTGTTGTAATTTTGGGTCCTTTTTTTCGATCTACAATTTCCCATAGATTTGCTATGGGATTGAGATCTGGCGATTGGGCAGGCCACTTCAAAACACGTACCTCGTTGGATTGTAACCACTCGGTTACAACCCTAGATGTGTGTTTCGGGTTGTTGTTGTGTTGGAATCTCCAAACTAGGGGCATATTTTCCTCAGCGTATGGATACATAACATCGTTTAATATGGTTCTGTATCCTATACCTGTCATGGTATCTTTTATAATATGAATTGGGCCCATACCTTGCCCTGAAAAACATCCCCATACTATAATATTGCCACCGCCAAACTTTGCAGTACTATTTGTGTACTTTGGATCTAATATTTTTCCCTTTGGTCCTCTTACAAATGTTCTCCCATCACTGCCTCTTAAATTGTATTTGGATTCGTCTGAAAAGAGGACAGTATTCCATTTCTGTATTGACCAGTTTAAATGATCCCTGGCAAATTGTAGACGAGCAGAACGGTTCTTTTTAGAAATGAGTGGTTTCTTCACAGGACGATAGCAACCAAGACCAGCCTCATTTGCCCTGCGACTAACTGTTTGGGTACTTATTTCTAAGTTTAGGCTATTAACAACCTCTCGAGGAGTTATTTTTGAACTCTCTCGCTATTAAATGATCTAGTCTAGGAGTAGTCTTACGAGGTCTTCCACCTAAATGTTGAGTTTTTACAGAACCGGTCTCACGAAATTTCTATATAATTTTTGAAACTGCTGTTTTATTTTTGAATATTTGTCACAGATACTTTTTTGTTTTAAACCAGCTTTAAAATCATTAATTATTTTGTTTTTTAAGTCTTCACAAATCTTAACTATAGCCATTTTCGTTAACTTTGAAAAAAGCAATTATGCGAAAAACTTAGAAAAATAAATTGTGAAAAATTATCAGAATTTAAAAATAAAATAAAATAACTGTAAACAGGATTCTTTTTACATCGTCCTTTAAATATTATTTTCGTTTTACACTTCTTTCTTGCGGATGTTTAAAAGTTTCCATTGTTTTGTCAGTAGCGAAATAGTGAATATTTTTAATTTTGTTCCCTTTATTCAGAATATAATTATGTTGTTTGTTTTTCAGTTAATTTATATAAATAACACTATACAAATTAAATACTAAAAAAAATAATAATAAAGAAATCTTTTAATTTTGTTTTCTCATTTTTAGAATTTTATTAATTATGTCCTTTGATTTTTATTAAATTAAGTTAATAAAAGTATACAAATTAAATACTACAAAAATGTTAAAATTTTTTAAAAAATTATTTCAGATTTTGGGCCACTAATGAAATATTTGGAAAAGTTTCCATTGTTTTGTCAACAACTGTATATTCTGGATCGTTATAGATAGCGAAGTCGATATAGCCATGTCCGTTTGTATGTTGAAATCAACTTTCCGTAGCCCCAAAATAACTTATTGATTTATACATATAAGTCTCAGTTGCTATTTAAAATCGACAAAATCGGCCCACAAATGGCTGATATATAAGAAAACACCGGGATAACCTCGATTTTTGGCTTTTTTTTATATCTATATCTTGATTATTAAGTTATTAATATAGACAATATGGATATCTAATGATAGATATTTCAAAGTCCATTGCAACGATGTATATAAGGATATAGTAAGTTGAACCTATAATGGGTCAAAATCGGGAAAAAATTCTTTAAACCAAATTTTTTTATTATCATAAATTCTGTCTCCAAAAAAAATAAAAAAAATTTGGAATAAAATGTTCATTTTGTTTACCTAAAAATATTAAGAGTTTAACGATCACTGTCGTAATTTTCGGAAGTGAGTCTTATATGGAGCTTTGGTCAGTTATGAATCGATTTGCACAACATTTTTTTTTAAATGTGATTTATTTTTGTATAAAACTTGTTTTTGGAGGAAACAAAAATATAACTAAACTATTTTGTTTTTATTGGCATAAATATCCAAACCGCTCTAAAAGCTTTATAATCATAAATTGCTTCTTCTACTAAGAAATCATAGAAAGATCTTTTCTCGAAATCATCCAGAAATATATACGACTCGAATACACACTCAACTCAACCTGAAGTTAGTAAGGCTATCGGCTGGCGAAAACTAATCAATACGCCTCACTTCGCTAGAACTTAATTATATGGTGTTTTAAATGGATGGTATCTGTACCTCTCAGCCCAGACAAATTGAGAGTAATTGTCACTCTACAAGATATTTTTTATTTTTTGTAACAATCACAAACTGTTGGGAATCGAAGCCTCAGGTTGATAGCACAGCACTCTTTTGGACACCCAAATGAAATTTTCAAAATGATTTCTTGACAATAATATTTAAAATTTGAAAAGTATTAATACCCAACATTGTCGTCAGTAAATACCTTTATTGCTATTAATTATTTCATTAAAAAATAATATAAAGGTAAAATTGTTTGTTAAAATCTATTAAATCGTTTTTTCTTTGACAAAAATGTATATATCCATAAATTTAAAATAGTGTCTATTTATTTCGTATTAATTTAAAAGTTAATATAAAACTTGTTTTTTTTTTTAGCTTTTTCGGTTAAACCGAAAACCGTTTTTTTTAATTTGTCGGTGTTTTTGGATACTCTATCTAGTCAATATGTATTTATTGTTTCAAAACTAGCGCTACTTACTACATATTTTAAATTTTGCATAAGGTTAAAATCCATTTTAAATCCTGGTTTCTAGGAAAAGTTGCTAAGTAAAATTATTTCGTGAAAACAAAAAATATTGGGTGTATCAGTTAAAAATTCGGGATATGCGGGAAGTTTTGCTTTGCTTTTTTAATTTGATTCGGTGTACATCAAGTTCAACTGATGTACACCGAAGCTTGCGGTGAATGTGCTTCATCGGACTAAAAGTCCGAGAGAAGGTTTGTGCAGTTAAGAAGTGGTGATTTTGAAACGAAAGATAAACTCATGCCAACCAAAAAAGTTTGAAGACTAAGAATTGGAGGCATTACTCCATGAAGATTGTTGTAAAACTCAACAAGAGCTTTTCAAAATCAGCTACTCAGGCAGCAATTTCAAAATGTTTGCGAGCAGCAGCATTCATATAAAAGCAGACATGAAACCGTAATATTCCGTAAACGCTCAGGTTGCAATATATGTTAAAAAAAATTTAGAACAGAGTGGTTGGGAAGATTTGCCTCATCCGCTTTATAGTCCAGACCGTGCCTCGTCCGACTACTATTTGTTTCGATCGATGCAGACCGCTCTTTCTGCGATACGCTTCACTTTGGAACAGAGTATCCGATATTGGCTTGATTCGTTCTTGGCCTCAAACTAGTTGTGAGCAGTTCATTTGTCTCGGAATACATATGTTGCCAGAACGATGGGGAAAGGTCATAGCTAACAATGGCCAATACTTTGAATAAATTTATATTGTACAAATGTTTCAAAATAAAAGCTAAAAATTTTAAAAAAATTTTCATTTTTAAGTCATACACCGATTAGAAAAATGGAACTGAAATACTATATCTCATTCTTTGCTCTGGTGATTTTATGCCTTAAAAACATAGGTCTATTTTGATTGTGTTCCTAAGGTTTGACTTAAATTATTTAAAGTGTTACAAACAAAATACAAAAATGCACAACCTTTTTAAATTGTGTTGGAGTATTAAACTCGTAGAAAACATTATTTTAATATCCACCTTAATTGCTGCGCATTGGTGTGAGTATTCCCAATATTGCATTTACTAAATTCTATATATGTATGTATGTTTATATGTTTATATGCATGTCTGCAAATAACAGCAGAAACTAATTTGCGACCACCTTTTAATAACACTATTACAACCAGATAACACATCAATATTAGTTTCTATATTAAAGCACTTTAGGTACATATACAAATACATACATGTATGTATGTACTTGTATTTATACAATTAATTTAAATTTGTCAGATTTTTATCGAAAATTTCAATCAAATCATTTCGTTTTATTTTATTTTGTTTGTATTTTAGCCAATATCTACTCGCATTTGAATAGAAACACACATACATAATATAAACGTTTATTTTTTTTAATATTTAGTGTAAAAAGAGATTAAGATTTGGAATATTTGGTTTGATTAGCATTAGAAAATTTGCATATTTTATGTTAGCCTTTAAATTTTTGGTTTGCCATTCGAACAACCTATAGTGTTTCAGTTTGGAAAATATTTGTTTAACCCAAATAGGGTTTAAAGGGGTTAAAGCTATAGAATTTTAAAACAGTAACATTTTTGGCAAAACGTGTACTAACATCTCAATTTTAAAGGTTTATTGATGAAACTATAAAGGAAATATTTCAAAAAGAACATAGAAAATACTTCATGTCCTTATTTTTTTTTAATGAAATCAATGTCCTTTTATACCCCGCTGGGGTATTATGCGTTAGTGCTAATATTTGTAACTATTAATTAGCCTATCTCCCACAGGTAGAATCAGAATCGCTTCCTGAGTCGGTATACATAGGTCTATACACAAGTTTTAATGCAAAAAATTTGAATCAGGTGGCAACTCATAATTTAACGTTAAGCTGTCAAAGTTGAAGCTTTTTTGTTTGATTTGTTTTCATACATTTCACACTTAAGTAGTAAGGAAAAACAAATTTCTAATAAATAAAAAGTATATAGCTTTGTAAACTTTTTATATCTCTCCGGATCATATAAAAATTGTATGTATGTATGTAGTTCCGAAGAAAATTTTTTTTCTACAAAAGAAAAATTATAGATACTTTTTTGGGAAAAAACTTAAAAAATACGGCCCTTTTTACATGTTCTAACTTTGGATGCGTGTAACTTTTTAGATAAATATATCTGATTTTTTCATATCTAAAAAATCAAAAAAAGTTCGTCCAAAAATTAAACAAATAAAACTAAATATATCTTAAACTAAGAGAGATAACCTACACATGTAAGCGTATTTTTTATAGATCTTCTCGAGGACTATTTATATTTTATAAAAAGATGTATATTAAGATGAGATAGGCAAGATTGAAATAAATAAAATTAAAGCCAACATATCTAAGTATCCGAAACAAGAACAAATTTAAGAATATACATATATTGTCGTTTTAATTTGAGATCGCCTCAAAAAAAAGTGGGCTATGTTCTCCCTATACTTCTTGGTTCTACGATATATTTCAAAAGGAATGAATGACAAAGTCAATATAACCACATATTTTCTGATGTAATGTATTAAAATTTGTAAGTGAATTCACTGCTTTATAACAATGACTTTACTTTATATATATTAAGTAAAGTTTATTTGATTATATTACATATCGCACTGGTTAGTATAAAGAGAGTCAACTCAAAATTTTTAATTTTCACATTTAGCCAGAAATCAATGTTCTGTTTCGGCAAAAAATACGGTTGTAAATTTTTTACCTCTGCCGAAAATTGTTAAACTTTGAGTTGACTCTCTTTTGAGGAACCAGTGCGATATATTTTATGAGAGAAAAACAAAAGTCATAAATATGAGGGATTTCATGTCAAGTGAAATATAAAGTTACAAAATATTTATTTTGATAGATATCCCATTCCACTAAGCGACTAAACTGATTTTCAAGGAAAAGATCTAAGCTTTCTTTTGAGAATTTTTTTTTTTAAAAATGGGCCCATTTTGGAAAAAAAATCGATTTTGCCAAAAAAACGTCCAAAATCGTATGTCTTGAGTTACAAAATAATTATTTTTATAGATATTCCACTCGCATACCACTAAGCGGCCTTCAAGGAATATATCTAAGCTATCTTTTGAGCAAAAAAGGGGACCATTTAAAAAAAAAATTCAACAAAGTTTTTGATTTAAAATTTTTTAAAAACATTGTTTTCATTACTTGTTTCTAAAACATTAAAGTAAATACTTGTACCGAAATAATAAAATCCACCTACTTAATTTGATTACTATAATGGCATAAAAGGGTAAGTAAAAGTATTATAATGGAAAATATTCTATATTAAATTTTAAAGTCCCTTCTCGATATGAAAAACTAAGTATGCAGTTTTAGCAGGTACAGCCTGTACTTGCAGACTGTACTTACTGTATCGATTTTGGCCATTCTCAATACTTAACATTACAACAAAGAATATATGGGGAAAATGTAATCTCCCTAAGGCGCTCCATCCATTGTGATTTCAACAGATGGACAGACGAAATGACAGATCGACTTAATATAATATATTGGCCCTTATAAAAACACAGGTCAACGGCAAAACAAGGCTTCACTATAAGTACAAAAATGATAAAATTTTTTAATTCTATGGATAGATTTTTTTTTTAAATTTATTTTTTCTAAAATTATGAATTTTGTTAGATGTTTCTCCTTATAATTTATGATAACTTAAAAAAGGTTAGACCGATATTATTGAAGTAAACTTAGAAAAGTTCAAATTTACATAGCCTTTAATCTGTTAATATATTGCATTTTAATCGGCTCAGTAGTTTCGGAGTTATAAAACCAAATTGAAGCAAAAAATATATTTTTTATGTGAAAATAGCAAACTTTTTAGTTTTAAAAAACTTATAAAAAATCGAATACGACAGAACTTGTTTGTCGCAAAGCCGCATATAATAGAAACAAAATGAGATTTCCATCATACACGCAGAGAAAAAACATGGTTGGACATGGTTACGACAACTATACTATGTTCTCTGTAACAATATATTGTTGTCGTAGACATATAATTATTGTTTTAATTTAATTTCAACAATATTATAGTTACTGTAAACGTTTATATTTTCATCGCAATTATAAATATGAATATGGTTTTCGAACAACTAAATAATGATAATTAGGAAAACATATTATTTTTATGTACAACCATTAAATGTTAAGTTTATATACGCGTAGTCATAATATGTTTAAGATGTTAACAGAATATGTTTACAACAACTAAATAATAATATATGTAGTCATAATATGTTTAACATGCAAACAAAATATGTTTACTTTTAATAGTCTGTTTTCCCACCATTTGTGAGTGTTGGTGTTTGTCTCAGCTATGTTATTTTTACAAGTAAATTTTGAGTGTCTGTAATTCCCATTCGCTCTATAGTTTTATTTGTATATTATTTTTAACTTTCCTAGAGCGAATAACAATAAATTTGATTTAATCAATAATATTTTAATTGTGAATTTAGTACTTTAAAACTAAAACCTATTAAAATTTTGTATTTCCAAAAATAAATTTTAATAATAATGTGATTATTTTGGATCATAATATGATTTAATTGGGTCATAAATATGATGACTTTGGGTCCTATTATGATTGATTTATATCATAACATGATTATTTCAAAACATATTATGATTGATTTTCATCATAATTTGATTATTTCAGAACATATTATGATATTTTATGATACTAATAATGATCATAATATGTTTTGGACTACAAGCAAAAATTTGATCATAATATGTTGCTCTTAGTTTATGGTTACCACAACCATGTTTTTTATCTGCGTGTACAAATCGATTGATTATTTTCGAATTTATTCACAAAAAAAAAAATTAAAAAAAAATCTATCCATAAAATTTTTTTTTTCCAAAATATAAAGTTGTCCTTACTTATATGGACTCGAGACTGATGACTAGGGGGCGGATTTATATGCAAATGCATTTTTTTTCTCGAACGTCCAAATACAATGTAAACTAATTATCTATCCGAATCGCACATTTTGATGCAAAATGGCATCGATTTGTTAGTGCATATTTTTGCATATTTTATTGATAATGCATATTTTGTTATATTTTACTTCAAAATGCATATTTATATCCATATTTTGCCAATTTTTAATAAAAATATAATTTTTTGTCGTTTTTCGACAAATTTTTTTTTGTCGAATTTGTTATAGAAATAGCAGTAAATGTTATAGACTATAGGGTTCTATAAATCGATTGTTCGAACAATCGACTTTTTGCTGAAAAAAGTCGAAATCGACTTTTTGGTCAGAAAAAAGTCGAACGGTCGATAAAAGTCGAATAGTCGATAAAAGTCGAATAGTCGATAAAAGTCGACTTTTTAGATTGTTAAAAAAAAATATTTAATTGCAAAATTATACTAAAACTATTGCAATTTGGTACACTATTTGTAGTGTGTGCTAATATAAATAATAAATAAATGTTTATAAATTAAAGCTTTTTTCTACACAACATTCTTCTAACTATTATTGCCTTGATAAATTTAATTTTTATTGCTAAACATTACAAAAGGCGCATCAATAAATGTAGAAACTATGTATTTTTTACAAGAAATGGTAAAAAGTTGAAAAAAGTCGAAAATAGTCGGAAAGTCGAAAATAGTCTAAAAAAGTCGATTTAACTAAAAAGTCGAAAGTTCGAAAAGTCGATTTTTATAAATTACCAAAAGTCGAAAGTTCGAAAAGTCGACTTTTTAAAAAACGGAAAAAGTCGAAAGGTCGAAAAGTCGACTTTTTGTTTCAGCTATAGAACCCTAATCGACTAACTTCTTTCGACATGGAGTAACTGACATTAAGTTCTTCATTTCTCTATCAGTAATTGAAAATTATCATTTCAAAAAATTGTTCTTCAAAAAAGTTTAGTATCATGAATTCATTAAATGTATCGAAAAACATTCATATTTGTTTTCATTGCAAATTCGATTTATAAGAGATTTCGTTATCGAAAGATTTTGTAACTCCACATACACAGTTACCGCTCCTGACAGTCATTTCCAAGCAGTTCTACGAGACTGTCGTAATCTAGTGATTTTGGATAACTTAGAGACAAATGCACTACACAATTAACGTTTAAAGTCCCTACACTAGATTACATAGAGACACTTAAGTGACAATTGTCTTTATGCTAGATTACATGGGATGTATAAAGTAACCAATTGACTTCTCTTTGCATTACAAATAGCACGTCAAATGACCCAAAATATATAAATTGGAGTCAGCCATGTTCAGCTAACATTATTAACGTCTATAAGGGATACATTTACTAATTGCTTAATTTTTGGGTTATTACGAGATAAAAATTATGGTTGGATGCTACTTTACAGCACGATCAACATATTGATGATTTTAAAAGGAAAGTCACAATATAGAAGCTCTAAAGATTATGGCTTTAAACAAGTATTCATACCAAGATATTACAATTAATATATCCATCGTTTTTTCAGAAGAAATATTATTTTAAAAATAGTTTTAGTGCATATTTTTTAAATTTTTAGGTCATATTTTGATTTTTTTGAAGCATATTTTAGGCGCATATTTTCCAATAATAAATGCATGAAAATCCGCCCCCTACTGATGACCTTTCATGAACAACACCCACGATCATTTTTTCATTATTTCTCTTTAGGGAATGTTTGGACATAAATACATCAAAAATATAGAATTTTTCTTATTTATATGGACTCGAGACTCGATCATGACCAACACCCACGATCAAGTTTTCATTATTTCTTAAATTCCTTTTCGAGGGTTAAAAAGTACGTGTTGTTATTTCATTCATAGAATTTATTGTATTTGCTTCACTTGATTATATTCATTTGTTTAATGCATTTTTAATCCAATGTTGGTTTTTTCACATACATTTTTGCATTGCAATGCACGTAAGTACATAAGTATATTGTCTTGTACACGCATTATATAAATTTTTATTTTAAACTGCAAATAAATAAAATATAAAAAAAATACTTAAGTTTTGTGTCTTACGGTTTCACTGCAACAGTGAGTAAGTGAGTGAGTGGCTTTATTATGTTTTGCACGTAAACTGGAGCAAGTGATTTAAATTTAAATGTCGTTTATTTTATTTGCGCAGTTTAGTTATTTATTTTTTAATATTATTTGTTTTTAATGTCGTATGTATGTTTTGCATTATTATGGCTACGAAATGTCTGTCTATGATGATAAAGTATTAACCTTCAAACAGGTAGTTTTAGCTTGAGCATTTTTTTTTGTTTTAATGGAGTTTTAATGCGTTTTTTTTTATTATTTGTGTGAAATTTGTTCGACAACTTGAGTGAGTAATAAGTTGCTGGCTTATTGTTAGATTACTTATTAAAACTGGAATATAAATGTTAAATGAACTTGTAACAATATTTGACCTTGTATTAAAGTGTAATAGAACAAATCCTCAAATGTTTAATGATACAGATTTCCTTATTGTTTTAAATCAAAATTAAATAATAAACGTATGGTAATGTTTTAAAAAAAGTTAAAACTGTAAACTTTCTCAGGCACATATATTAAAGTTCTAGTTAACATTATCAAATTTATCTTACCACCCTCGTTGTAATAAAATAATTTCAAAAAAATTCAATTATTTAGTTTGCATAAATGCACCTCATACATTCTCATATGGGAATATTTTAAATGAAAACTGTAAAATTTTCAAAAAAAAAAAGAACTGCATTTAAACAAATAAATTAGACACCACAAATAGTAATCGTTAAAAAACTACTACGAAACTATTTATACAGGATATAAAACAATTTCATATTCTAAATAAACGATGTATGAGACATGGATGCATCTTGTTGCAAAACACCAAATACTTCGCCATATATACATGCATCTTCTGTTCGCATTATGCCCTGCAGCTGTTTTTGTTTTTATTCAAAAGACACTAAAAATCCCCCAATAAATACAGGAAAAAAGCTAAAACTAGCAAAAAATATTTGTACAAGAACTGCATGCGAATTTGCAAATGATTCGGCTAATGATATTGCAATTTATTTTATTTGTAACAAATAAAACAACAAACCACAAAAATAGCAACACAAATAAATACACAGCATCGTCATTTAACATAAAAATTGCATGAGAACTCTTAAAACTGTTTGAAAAGAAATATTGTTGTGTTGGCCAGGATTGAAATGACCATTGAAAGACAAAAAGAAGTCCATGGAGACAAAATAGCAATGAATTTTTTTTAGCTTTGTAACTTTGTATGCCCGAGCAGACATACATAGTTTGAATTTTCTAACTTTTTTTTTGTTGCAGAAAAAAAGTAAAATTTATAAAAGAAGAAGGACCTAGTTTTGGTGTTTAGTGTAGTATTTTGCCTGTTAAGTAAAAACAATTGTCATCATCGATGTGTTACACTCGAAAAACGTTTAACGGTTTAGAAAATTATATTTTTTAATACCGTGACCGTCTTCTTATAGTCATAGTCGTAGTGTAAAGTCTGATTAGGTCTTAGTTAAGATTGAATCTACTCTAAGTTAAGCATCAATTGCAGTCTTAGTTAAGCTTTCGTAGAAGGTTTTTAAATACTTTTAGTTAAGCATCATCCTTATATGGTCCTAGTTAAGATTCAATCGCAGTTTTAGTTAGGCATTAGTCTAATGTCTTTCTTTAGTTCTAACTAAGCTTTATTCTGAGTATTAGTTAAACTTCAGTCGCAGGTAGTTTTATAGTACTAGTTAAGCATCAATTGCAGTCTTAGTTAATCTGCAATCGTAGGTCTTTATATACTCGACGTAGCCGACGTAGAATATCTTTATATAGTCTTAGCTAAGCTTCAATCTTTATATAGATTTAGCTAAGATTTAATCTGAGTCTTATTTAAACTTCAGTCGCAGTTCTATGTATAGTCTTAGTTAAGCATAAATTGCAGTCTTAGTTAATCTTCAATTGAAGGGTTTATATACTCTTAGTTTTTTTTGTTTTTTTTAAACAAACACAAACTCCGAAGCGTTTTGCTTGTCTGCAGATACATCCAGAGCCACTGGCGGGAATCGAACCCGCAACCCTCAGGTTAATAGTTCAGCACACTATCGACTGGTCTATCAGGGCACCCAAAGTTAAGCAACAATTGCAGTCTCTTAAGCACCGCACAGTGCAGCAGGATCAAATTTTTTTGGAAATAAATCTGAGAATTCTAAACGGATGGTCCGATCGTAACGTGAGCGTTTAAGTTATACAAATGGGATCTTCGACATGTATAATTTTAAAATACGTGCCATTTATTTGTTTCATCATCAGATTTCAAAGATTTTTTTGTACGGAATGGACTCGAATATTTTTTGTTAGTTAGACAACTGAATTAGCAATAATATATATAAAATATTTCAGAACAACATGAATTATGGATCCATTCATAAACGATTTTCAATTAAAAAATTTAAGATATTGTAGATTTTTGCTGTTTTTTGGGCGAAAAGGTGACTTAACTCTTTTTTAATTAAGAAAAACTTTCTTTAAGAACATATAACATATAACAATTTTATGTTTTATCTTTACGGTGATCATTTTGGCATAAAAATCATGTCCTAGTTTTCGCTCTGCGGAATTTGACCTATTTTTTTATAAAAATGTATACTTTGGGCCACGTGTTCTAAAATCCCAAAGCAGGGATCTGAAAAGGGAAAGCGACCTTGGAAACCTTGATTTGTTCTCTATTTATCCCCAAATTTCCTAGCTGCATAGAAAATGTGGACCCTATGGCAAAATTTAAAAAAAATACCATTTTTGGGACTTTCGCTTCAATTTTTAGGAATTGCGGGAATTCCCTTTGACCTTCTGACAATTTTTTTCAGAGAAATATCAATTATGGATCCAAAAATAAACGATTTTTAATTAAAACATTAAAAAATAATAGATTTTTGCTGTTTTTTGGGCGAAAAGGTGACTTAACTGTTTTTTAATTAAAAAAAAACAATTTTATAGTCTGTACGGAGAACATTTTGTTATAAAAAATATGTTCTATTTTTTGAGTATGACGCCAGTCGATTAAACGATGACCGTCTGGCTGGCTGTCCATGTAAACCTTGTGCGCAGAGTACAGGTAGTAATTTTGAAGATATTTCGATAAAATTTGGCCCAAGGACGGAGCCTATTGAAACTGGTAGAAATCGGTCCATTATTTCATCTAGCCCCCATTCAAATGTCCTCCCGAAATTGGACTTTATCGGTCATACATGTTTAATTTAGGCCGAGAAAATTACATTTACCAAATTTTATCAAAATATTTTCAAAATTGCGACCTGTGCGCACAAGGTTTACATGGACAGCCAGCCAGCCGACCAGCCACTCTGACAGACGGACGGGCGTCGTTTAATCAGAAAATGACTGCGAGTCGATCGGTATAATTTAAGGCATAGCTGTTAATTTTGGATTACGATTAGTAGTCAATTAGATTATTTTTTAAAAATAATTTAATTGATTATATAATTCTCTTTATAACAATTTCTGATTACTAATTGATTACGATTACAAATAATTATAAAATAATCAATATTAATTGCAATTACGAGAAAATAATCAAAAATAATCAAAAGTAATCAAAAAATAATCCGACTATTTTCAAAGATTACTTTTGATTATTTTAGATTATTTTCCAAAATTTTTGCATTTACATAATTTTTTTATAAAAAAACAGACGTATATTAATTTCAATAATAACACAAACAATAACAATTTTTGTAATTCCCGACTCAACAAAAGGGGAAAAATACATGAATAAAATAATAAAGAAAAACAAATACATTCAGTGTACATTAAATCATTTTACACAAAGAAAGGGCTATAATTTACAAATAATTAGCAAATATTGCAATTGGTCTTCATAACAACTAATTTGTTAAATGAAAAATCTGTCAATGATTGCATTGTTGACGTTCCCGGCAAAGAAAACAGTCATTCAACTGGAGCTGAAGATGTTAAAGGCGTGTTAAAAAAATAAACGCATCCCTTGCAAATCAGATTTTTGCCAAATCTCATCAAGACTTGCATTATTATTTAAATAATTGAAGAACCCTCAAATTCAGAAGTTATTCTAAAATAACCGTTTTCAGTGATGTTCGTCAACTTATCGACCTGTAGCTCAGTCAGTTTTTTTCCGACTTCAAATTTGTTTACGGATTTGGAAAGAAATCTCACTCTATTAAATGAATCTTCAAATGATACATTTGTATGTAATGAGTATTGTTTTTGTTAAGATTGTAAAAGTAATTCAACTTTTCATTAACACCATTTTTAGTATTTCTCGCCAGCACATATGAATAATAAACAAATAACAGACATTCGGCTATAAGGTAAAAATAAAAATCTTGTGTATCAAAATATTGTGATACACAAGATTTTCTTGTCTGTCCGTGTGCAAAACCAGCTCACGTGTTTTATTATTGCCCTAAGCAGTTTGGTGTTGAAAATCATCTAAATCAATAGTACCAAAGTTATGAACCAAAATGTGATACAACTTAAAAAAACAAATTATAATTTTCAAATATTTTTCGTAATTTGTGTAAATATATTGCAGATAATACCAATAAATTTTACACTCGTTACTGCTCAAAATTATAAGAATCGCTCCATGATTTCTCATAGCCCCCATACTAATTTCTTCACGAAATATGGTTTTATGGTCTATAAATGACTACAGAATTGCAGTATCCTCACAAAATTCAGGAAAAATAAGTTTAGTGCTAAAAGAAATCACAAGACTAAATTTTTTGTGAATCGGCCCTTATTTGACCATAGCCCCCATATAAAGTTCATTGCTGAAAATCACCTAAACATGCATAAATTTCTTAAAAATATAGTTATCGAGTTGAAATTAGAAACAAAAAATGTCAATATATGTATATAAAATCGCTGTACCAAATTTTTGATGATCGGCCCATATAAGAACCATATTAACATACGCAAATATCCAAAAAAAAAATATATACTGAACCAAAATTTTAAACCGATCTTTAATTTGTATTCAAGAATCATACTACAAGCTTTTTAAATATCGGTCCATAATTTCATAACTCCCATGTATGGTTCACTCTTGATAATAGCGTTGTTTAAATGAAATTCTACTAAATTATCCCTCAAATACTTAGAAATCACGTGCCACTTGCGATAATATCTAGAATACTCATATTTTATTGTAAAGATGAAATTCGATTAAAATAAATAGACATCACGTTAAAATATTTTATGACAATCGAATCACAGTAGGTCATAGCTCCCATATAAGTCCCACAATCCAGAAATATATTAAAGCATATAAACATTAATATCGATATAAAAAATTCCACAGAAATTAGTTTCAAGTAGATAGAAATCATACTGCTTAATTTTGTGACTATAGGTTCATAATTATATATAAGACTCATGTCAGGAATATTCATTAATCTCAAATATATATTAAAATTTTATGATATAACTCATTTCCATATGCAAAATTTTTGGAAAATAATCTAAAATAACCAAAAGTAATCTTTGAAAATAGTCGGATTATTTTTTGATTACTTTTGATTTTTTTTTGATTATTTTCTCGTAATTGCAAGTAATCTTGATTATTTTAAGATTATTTGTAATCGTAATCAATTAGTAATCGTGCAAATCTGGATATAATCGTAATTTAATCATTACATCACCTTTCAAAAAAAAGTAATCTAATTACTAATTATTATGATTAGTAATCATTATTTAACAGCTATGCTTTAAGGTGGGTGTCGGGGCAATATTTTTGCACGTTACAAACATCTGCTCAAACCCAATATAGCCTTCCCACTATAGAGTAGGGTATAATTATAAGAATCGGTCCATGATTTCTCCTAGCCCCCATACAAATTTCTTCCCGTAATATGGAATTGCAGAATTGCAGAAATATGGAAATACAGAATTGCAGTATCCATACAAAATTCAGCTAAATCTTAAAATCTTATAAATATCGCTAGTAAGGTGAAATTCGACACAAATAATCCCCAAGTATACAAAAGTCGTAGCACCGAATTCTATGAAGATTCAGACAAAAAGGTTCGACACTAAACAGTATCTGATAATCTCGTCTATCAAGGTCTCTAAAATAAGCTTGAAGCTGCTATATAGGAGACCTTTGAATAACAGGGAACTAACTTTTAAACAAGAATAATTATTGTCATATGTTTAATGTAAAAAAAGAATTTTGGGTAATCTTCTGCGGATATTTGGAGAGTACGGCGGATTCATCTCGCCTGAGAATGATACTATCGAATGATACGTGACAGGGTTTATTATAAAACTAGATGTTTTTTTACTTAAATTATTTATTTTAATTAGCTTATGCCAATAGGTTTCGAAATCCTATTAAAAACGTAGAGAAAATGAAATTAGACGTCATTTCGTCATATCAACAATTTTGCGTTTTTACATTTTTGGTTGATTTCCTTTAAATAAACCGAATTATATTAAAATTGGTAATAAAAACTTTAAATACTGCTGAAATGTATAAAGGGTCCTTATTTATTTTCATTTACATGACAACAGTTTAAATTTCGGAAAAGTAGACACAATTATCTTCTTGCGATATATAATTCCTCATGCTAGATAAATGGGCGCAAAGCTTATCGTTACACAGTAAAATTGCACTTTTCAAAGCCTTGCATTTGATAAGGCTATTCTGAAATAGAAAGTCAAACTCTTTCGGAGCAGCCCAGACATCTCTTGTTGGTATTCTGATCACATATTCTATAATCCGTCCGCAATCTCAAGATGATTCGATGATGTTAACTAGCGCTTATCTAGCAACATCTCCAGACTGACTTGAGGAGTAGAACCGATAGCATCAGCAATAATAATACAGCCTTATCTCATATCATATGCATATCTTTAGCCGAGTGTACAAATTTCAAATCGCATTTTATTGCCTGTTTATATGTTAGTTGGAGTCTGATTGCCTCCGGCTTATAAACTGTATTTCGATCATGTTTGTATAATGGTAACACATTTCATTTGTATGTACTTGTACGTATATGCCTAAAAGATGTATTTTTGTTGCTGGTGCTAACGCTGTTTGGCTTTTGGTTTTTTTGACCAATTGAGAGAGAAAGAAATGATAGAAAATTTATGCGCTGCACCAAATACCGCCAACGTAAGCAATAAATCTCATTTCATGCACCATCCGCCATACAACCAGCCAACCATCTATACTTACTCTAAGCCAAATAAACAACAACTACAACAAATACAAGGATACAAAACAGAGCAATAATAGCAACTGCAACAACAACAACAAAATGCATCTGGTAACATTGACCATTTTTAGTTTATACCAAAACCCTTTTATAGTTAACGCTAATGTGGCCAAAATGAACTTGACACTTGAATGCCCAATTAACAGTTTGCAGACTTTGCCGGTCAAAAGAAAACGAATTTAAACCACAACTTCATAGCTGAAGTTTTCAAAGGGGGAGAAACAAACAAAACTTTGTTTATAAAACACTCGAAAAGTCGTTCAAAGAAAACAAAAGAATTTTGTTTATAGATCGTAGAGACTCGTAGAGAGAAACAAATAAATAAAGAATTGAATTTGGCCAATTTTTATTCACTTTTGGGAGGTAAAATAATGTAAATTTTCTATTAAAATAAACAATTAGGTGAACTATTAAAATAATTTAGTTTACGTTTGTTTGGTTTAGTTTATGCTATGTATATTTGAATACATGTAAGTAAATATATTGAAAATACATATAATAATACTAATAATATTTATAAACTTTCTAAAAAGCCTTTCATAATTTGAAATAAAATGAAAGGTACTTTTTTCCAGTACATATTCCAGTACGTACTTATGTTTGTATGTTACTAGTGAAAACAGAACTATTTTTGGTAAACAATCATAATTCTCAATACATTGTAATATGAATGAAATAAAAAAATATTCAAATTGGGGTTATTGAGGCTTAAATCGAAGAATGTAGAAATAGTGTTAGAATATTTTTCGTCTTGAGAAAGGCGCATATTAATTAGGTTGACCCATAGTTTAGACTTTTTGCCATGTTTGATGCTCCCAAGGTCTAAAATTTTACTCCGTCATATAGAAATTAATTGCTAAAAATTTTAGCAAAGTCGGATAATGCTTAGACATTTCTCATTTTATTTTATTATTCATTGAAAAAAAAATCCAATTAAAAACATTTGTCATTTACCCCTATACACACATCCTCAGAAGTGAGTATGTGTATATACCAGTGAATTTTATTATTCAACTCAATCTCCAATAAACCGAAACCTTGAAATTTTAATCTATTGGCAGATTTCAGGATTTTCATTATCATAAAAAAAATTAAATCATTTTTGGTGTTTACTTACTTTTGAGGCTCACTGTATGTTTAAATATAAAATATAAAAAATTTAATTGTGGTTTGTTAAAAATACGTTTCGTAGTTTATTTTCTAATGATTTACTTATTTACAATTTTCTAATTTTAAATTTCTAGAACATTATTTACCCTATTATATCTGGGGTCTAAATTGTCCAAGACAGTAAAGTTAGACCTTGATTTTGTCATAGAGTAAGTTCGGGTAATATGGTATAGGCGGGTAATGTGATATAGCTACTTTTCTCTAAAACTAAGAGAATATAAGTACGGTACCAAGCTTAAGAGTTTTATGATCTCAGAAAATTAACATTGGGTGAGTGTACTTCATTTCTGCAGCTCATGGAAATAGTCTGTTGTAAAAGATCAGTGTGATCTTGTGGTAGACTATTTTTGTGATCTGTTAAAAATATTTTTTTTCTAAAATCACGTGTTTTAAACTTCAATAATTTAATTTTAAAGTCAAATGGGAATATTTTGCTATTGAATAACACATACAACAATATAGCATATTTAGGGTCATTATTACAACTTGCCGTTATAGTTAAAGTTACCTTTAAGGTACCTTTTTCTATTGCTTAAAGTTACCTTTAACTATAACGGCAAGTTGTAATAATGGCCCTTAGTGTATTTGTTTAATTTTATAATAATTTAACCATATCCATTGAAGATGATTTAAATAAAACGCAACTCATTTACAAATTAAAATATTATTTATGCATCGGTTATGTGGATTAGTATACAATATTAACAGAACATGGTATACCACATTACCCGCCAATTTTTTCAATGGCTTGTTTATGGGTTTCTTATCTTTTTCCCAAATTTCGCTGAAACTTGAACTTAAAAGACTTATTTACTTTGATGGAGGTATACCTAACACTTGTAGTAGAACACCAGCTGAGAACTGTTCCAATCGAATTAAGATTCTAAAAATTATAGTCAAATAAAAAAATAGGTATACCATATTACCCGAACTTACTCACCGTTTGTAACATATCGAAATATTGGTCGTAGAATCAAAAAGTATATGTATTCTCATAAGATTCTAACACTATCTAGCTATGTCCGTTAGTCTGTCTGTATGTTGATTACACGATAGGACCCAAACGAAAGGAGGTAGTTTATAAGGTTTGTTTGGTATTGAAAATGGGAAATATCGGTCTATGATTTCACCCAGCCCCACACAAATATCCCCCGGAATACTGTTGGAGCAGCCATAAATATGTTGATTATGCGGCAATCCTGATCAAATTCTGTACAAATGAGTTCCAAGTACTATACAATTATATTGTGAAGTATGAACGACATATATTCGCGTAATCATTTCTTGCGATGAAAAATGGATCCCTTACGATAACCCGAAGAATAAGAGATCGTATGTGAAGCCCGGCCAATTAGCAGAATCGACACCAAAGACAAATATCCATGTCGTTAAGGTAATGCTATGTAAAAGGATATTATCTATTATGAGCTTCTGATATCTGGCAAGACATCACATGGAACCTGTACCGAATGTCAAGAATATGCTGCCAGACATAAAACCGTAATATTCCAGACAACGCTAGGCCACATGTTGCAGTACCTGTTAAAAAGAAGCGGTTGGGAAGTTTTGCCTCACCAGCCGTATAGACCAGACCTTGCTTCGCCTTGCTACCATTTGCTTCGATCGATGACAAAAATTAAAACAGTTTTTAATTTGTTTTATTTTGAACATTTAATTTTTAAAATTTTTCTAAAAATATTGCCAAAACACGAATCTGCAAATAAAATGAGCAACCGCTAAATATCCGCTATTTATATTTTTTTTATATGACAGAGTAGAATTTTCGACCTTGGAAGCATGGAAAATCCGATAAAAGCAAAATATGGGCAACGTAATTTTGATGTATTAAAATGAACCGTTCACCTACGAACTCTTTTCCAGAATTTTCTTTCTAACTGCTGGTATTTATACTTTTACTACATAATTATTTTAAAAAATTAAAACTTCATTTTATATATTTTTTGTGTTCACATATTTATTTATTAAATTTAATTCAGTTGTTTATTTGTTAAATTTTTTTGGTTTTCGAAGTCTACAGATAATAATAAAAATGGTTGTATGTATTTTTTTTTAAATAAATGTAAATATTTTCACAATTTTAATGAGAGTTTTTATTTGTATTGTATTGGTTTTTTCTTTGTAATTATTTTAAGGATTATAATGGTTTGTTATATAGTTTTCATTTTCATTTGTTTTGGTTTTTGTTTTTTTTGTATAAATATTTAACAAAAAAGAACTAATTTATTGTTACTTTTGTTTTTTTTTTAGATAAAGTACTTAATGACAAAAGGTACGATTCTGATTTTTTTTTATTCAATGTGTTTAATTAATTTTAAATGAAGTGTATTGCACTACTTAAGCAGTATAATGAAACGTAGATGTTGTAACTATACAAAGGATATGAAAGGAAATGATGATACGACAAATATATATATATACTACATTAATTAAATATACAATGATAATACAATTCACAATCACTTTTAGTTTATAAATGCATTTTGTTTAAATGTTTTTGTGTTGTATGGACAAATTAGAAAATAAATAATAATAATTTTATATCAAATCAACAGGCCCAATCAGTTATTTTCATTACTTTTAAGGCAGAAAAACTTGAGACTATGCCTATTAACTAGAAGGTCATTTACATAAAATAATTTGGATTATGATTCCATTTCAGTATCAAAACTTCAGGGAATTGAAGATCTTCAACTGTTTCCATCTAATTCATGAAGAAACAAGTAAGAGATCTATATTCGACTGAGCCGAATATTATATACCCCTCAAATTTTTGCTTCAAAATACAATTTTTATATATTTTTAGGTAAACAAAATTTATTTTTTTTCAAAAGTTGTTAAATTTTATTTTTTTTTAAATTTTTTTTTTTAAATTTTATAAATTTTTTTTAAAAAAAATTTTTTTGGTTTTTAATTTTTTTTTGGGGAAAAAAAATTCGGGTTAAAAAAATATTTTTCCCGATTTTGACCCATTGTAGGTCCAACTTACTATTGTCTGATATACGTCGTTGCAAAGGTCTTTAAGATATCTAGTATCATTAGATATCCATATTGTATATATTAATGACTTAGTAATCCAGATATAAGTCAAAAATAGGTCAAAAATCGAGGTTGTCCTGGGTTTTTCCTCATATCTCAGCCATTTGTGGATCGATTTTGATGATTTTAAATAGGAAACTTCTCGAAAGCATGTCTGACAGAATTATTAAAGAATTGGATCCCGAAGATATCTGGGGTTTTCAGAAAATTGATTTCAACAAACAGACGGACAAACAAACAGGTGGACATGGCTTAATCGATTTCGCGATATACCGTTCTCACGAAGGCGAAGGGTATAAAGAAAACAGCTAAACATTATTTGCCGTACCCTTTCTGACTTTCAATCATAGATGACTTGCGATCAGTGTCCTTGGTTAGCAGCCTGATTATTTGTAAAGGCAGGCACAAGAACCTTGAGAACCTTAAGAAGTACAGTGGTATAGGAAAAAAGAGGGAAATAAATCTGTAACTTCTAAACGGTTAGCTCGTTTTAGAATAAAACGGCACGTGTGTAAAGAGGAAGTGTTTTCGAGTTTAAGTTTTGAATTTAGACCTCTTGGACCTAGCAGTGATGCTACCATGGGTCCCCAAAATATGACACCTCGGGTATGTTACATTTTTAAAATGATCCTATTACTTCGTTTGTGTTCGGATTTCCAAAAATTACATCTCCAAAAATGACATGCGAATAGGAGATATTCGCATTTGAAAATTAAATTTTAAAACTTTAAAAAAATAAAACTTTTTTATCCAGTTTTATGATAACAGCGGGTCCAAATATTTCCCGATTTTCTCCTTTTTACTTTTATTTAACTATCAATAAATGTATATTTTAAATAAAAAATTATTGTTTAAATATAATGGCCCATAATCATAGTCAGAAATAAAGAATACTTTAAGAGAATTAAACTCGACTTTACTCTAGAGTGGACTTTAGGTCTATCATAGACAAGTTAGAGTATACTTCTGACGTTGAAGTCGACTTTAAATATAAAACTAGCTGAAGCTGTTATTAACTCGTTTAACAACAGCATCAGCTGTTCTTCACCAAGTAAAAAAGTTCGGCAGAAAGCAAAAAATGTTTAAGTTACAAGATATTGGTAGAGATTTTGAAATTATTGAACAGTTATCAATAAAATTAGTACCAAAATATTCTAATTGTGATATTCATCTTATATATTTTATTTTTCCACAACAAACAACTTTTTTTCATTAGTTGTCCCGGTTACTTTTATTGTTTACCTTTTTTTTTTTTTTTAATTTTGTATGTCAGCTGTTCAGCGTTGCCACTTGTCTGTATTTTGTTGTATATTGTATGAAAACATTTTCTATATTTGCGATGGCACCCAGTTAAAGTCGGTTCAATTTAAATACTTTAATTTTGACTATAGTTGCAAACTAATTAAAAGCAGGTTTTTATTTTAAAGTTGTTTCTAAAAAGAACCGACTTTAGTGTTTGACTATGATTATGGGCCAATGAGTCCAAAGTCTATGCATTTGAATTTAAAAATTGCGATATTTCGCTAGTTTCCTGGGAAAAAAGTTTTTTTTTTCTTTTTAAGTTATCTACAAAATTTCTATGAAGATGTTTAAGGAATTTATACTTTTTGAAATGCTAACTTTATATAAAATATTTAGGTGAAAAAAGAATTGCAAACATCCAAAAAACGCCTATTTTTTATGTAAAATTCAACTTAGGGGCAACAATTTCTAAATCACATAGTCAAAATCAAGATATGGTAACTCTTTGTGTGGCGCAATATGTTCTTAATTATCTTGTGAAGGGTTCCGATAACCTCGCCTAAAAAATACCATATTTTTTTCAAAACTTTTTTGGGAAGTGCGGAATTCCAGATAACAAATTTCAAAAGTTGTTTTTATTTTTCCATTTTCAATAGAAAACTCTATATAACTGTATAATTTCTTAAAAAAATATTGATGAATAAAAATTTAATTTTAATTTGAAAAATTTCTATCTTTGCAAATACTTAATAAAAAATATTTTTTGTCATATTCTTTTAAAAAAATATCTATATCTATAATTTCTCTGAGTATGTTAGCACCAATTCTCTTGCACTCTCTACAAACATATTCATATTCTCTTTTGTTTAGTCGGCACTGAGATAGCGACGAATGCACATGCTAAACGGGCGTATTTCTATTTATTCAAGACCACTGAAAGAAATATTTAAATTGTTTAATATATTTTGATCTTAAAAAAATTATTGAAGTGTTGTTTCGTTTTCTCAGCATATCTAGGAAAAGCAAATCCTGCAATTCCAAAATATTCAAATAATAATATGGAGTAAAACTGTTTAACGCACGGTCAAATTCGTAACATTGACTACCTTATATAACGAACGTTTCAAAAATTGTATGCTCGATATAACGAATGGTGAGAAAAAACAAACAAAATGAAACAAACAACCAAATTTTTAACATTGATAACCTTATATAGCGAACTTTTCGAATATTGTACGCTCAATATAATGAACAGAAAGTATAAAAAACAAAAGTATAAAGAATGTAAAAATAAGAAAATAAGTCGTTACAGTACCGTTTTCAATGGTTACTCTCTTTAAAAATAGGTGCTGTAATTTTTTCTATAGTTTTAATTGCTTGTTTCACAATATCATATAAGCGAAAGAAAACTGATTCGTTCACATAAACATGAAGGTAGGGAATCCAAAATCAGTTTTCTTTCGCTTAGAATGCGAACGAAATCTTTCATTCAATATTGTGAAACAGGCAATAATTGTGCAAGTGTTCATGTGAATTAAATATGGGAAACCTTAGAAGAATTTCATTGAAAGAAAAAGTAAAAATTTAAATGAATGAACGAAATATGGAATAACAAAGTTCTCAACATTTTGAAGAAAATAAAACAAAAATTTTATCGTGACTTTCCTGTAAATTATCTTCACACAAATTAAGTCGACTCTTCAAAATTTGTTTTTTTTTTTAAATGTTTATCCCTCAGTTTAATTTTTAACAGGTTGAATCATTTTCAGAATCGAAATCCCTTACAATGAAGGCTTTATTAATACGATATTCATTCCTCGATTTTTACGATATTCATACCTCCTAATGTCACACAGCTCATCCAACCTAGGGATCAAAACGCCATACGTTTAGTTAAATTCCAATACAGAAAAAAAACATCTCGATATTTTAGGCGTTTTCTACTTTTAAGCCGTTTTAGGTAGCAAAGAGTAATATTAAATGTTTAAGCAAATAAATGGGAATTCAAAATTTAGGCCCTAATTTTGTAAATCGCGTCACCAAAGTGATATTTATATGGAAAGCAAAAACAAAATTTCAAAAATTTTAAAAATTTATTTTTGTTTTATATACAAAATTTTCAAATTATGAAAGGCAAATCAACGTTTGAATTTTGGTGCGTTTGTTCTGTTAAGAATTTGTATATAAAACAAAAACAAATTTTTAAAATTTTTGAAATTTTGTTTTTTGCTTTCCATATAAATATCACTTTGTGAAGTGATTTACAAAATTAGGGCCTTAATATCTATTATTTCGTAGAAAACCTTTGTAATCTTTTCATATGCTATTTATTGTTAAACTAACTAGGAAAGGATCTTCAAATGGTCGCAGAGTATTGAAATTTACAAATGAAAACAATTGAGTTTAGACGCATCTATTTTAAGCACTTTCATACAGCTAAATAAATGTTTCCAATTTTATATTGACTTGATATGAAAAACTGAAAAATAATAATAAATTTATAAATTATTGTAATAAATTAAAAAAAAATCCAATTTATAAAAATGTTTAATTTTATTATTAATCTAAAACAAGACTAGTTTGAGTGAAACCAATACAAATATTGCACTTATTTTGTATCTAAATAAACAAATAAATATTTAAAATAATAAAACTATAATACACTATTTGTTACAAATATTTAAGTAATAAAAAATGTTTAGATTTTTATGTTTTATTTAATTTAAATTTAATAAAGATTTTTAAGCCTTATTAGCGCTTATAACTGGATTTTATATATTTTTTGTTTTGTTTATATATATTTCATATTAAATACCAATTTTAACATTTCATTTTTTTTATAATATTTTTTTAAAATTTTTACTAAAGCCAATTTTTGGTTGTTGATTTTTTTTCTTTTTTGTAATTAATTAATATTATTAATGATTTTCTTTTCATAATGAAGATATGATAACTAATTGCTAACGTTGATTTAATTTCTTTGTTTAAATTGTTTTTGCCGCTTTTTTTGTGAATGAATTTTGAATTTATCTATGAGATTTGTTTTAATTAATTTTTATTACGTTTTTTTTTATATTTAAATATTCAACAACAATACAGTAACCACTTTTTTTGTTTTATTGGTTTAGTTTTGGTTTTTCATTATCAGTTTGGTATGTTTCTTAAATTTAAATAATTTACATTTTGTTTTAGTTTTATATATATTTAATGAATTGTTTAAGGAATGTTTTTCTTTTATTGTTAAATATATATGTTTTTTTTATTAACTTGTTTTTATTACTTAGTTTTTCTGGTTGTTTAATAAATGTTTGTTTTTGTTTTGTTTGTTTTATTAGGTAAAATTGTTAAATGTTGTTTGTATTTTTACCGGTTTTATTAAATGCTTATGTTTCGAATAGATAAAGTTTTTGAAATGTTCAAAAGTTTTAGAGAAATGCATAATAAACCCTTTAGTAGCTTAAAGGTTTGCTTAAATTTGGTGGGGTTGTTTTTAAATCGTCTCCATTTTTTATTTGTTATTCTGTTAAAGAGCTTTATGTTGGTGTTTAAATGAAAAACTGTTCTACAATTTTGAATATAATAATACATTTTTTGTACCTAAAGCAATAAGATGAACTGTAAACTATATAAGTGTAGACTTAATGTGCTTTTTATGTAGGAAAATCTACTCAAACTATAGAGAAATAGGAAATGCATATTTAGCTCATATGATATTGATTTTATGACTTCAACTTCAATTTCCAAAATATCTGAACAACGTCCCGATGTCCTGGGGCACCTTTCCCTTAATTCAGTTTTTACAAGCGACTAAAAACTTTCCACATGCCGAAGTTCTGGACATTTGGGTGGATTTGCCTCCAGTGATACAAAAATTACATTATTGCTTGAATACCACTCTAAGGCCATTTTTCCATAGTGGATCATGATGCCAAATCGGGCCAGAAATATGAAGGCACTCAGTGTTGTTTTAAGAAAGGTAAAAGCCGTTTTTGTAGACACTTCGTAACATATATTTCTGTGCTTATCATGCCTGATGTCAGAAAAGATTGGCTTATTTTGCTACAACTGCAAATGGATTGCCACACAAGAAACTTCTTGGGGAATTTTGTTTGTTTTTTTGTCCAGTATTATTCTTGAGCATTATCTCGTCCATCAGCCACATAAAAATCTTGACGCGGAAGTTGTGAAAAGTCTGCCACTACTTAAGTTTCATCATCCATCACACAACAGGTGTTCTTTTTTATTTTACCTCAATTTTTCGCTCATTATTTTCTGAATTGCGTTCTGGTACTTTCTGAACTTTATACGACTTCAACCAAGCATTAGCTTTGACTCTGCGTACAAAATAATCAGAGCATTTAACTTTACGACCTGCTTTTCTCATAGACGTGTTCGGTGATCTTCGAAAAAGTTGTTCGACTTCTATTGTCACAACAATATCTGTTAGATCTTTTTTTCTTCCTGATCCAGATTTTGTTTCAATGCTCATGTCTTCTTTATACTGTTTAATGGCCTTTGAAACAGTATGACGATGAATCTTCAAATCTTTTGCCTTTTTTTTTGAAAGTCCATATTGGATTTTTTTGAACGGTTATAAATATTTTATCACTCACTTTTTTTGCTTTCGATTTTGACCGCAATATTAGTTGAAAATTAGTGATTTCGAACAGATAATACCTGACATATTTTTAAAAGCTAACGTGTTAAAAATATTATAATTTGTTGGACCAAGGTTAAGTTTGATATAGAAGGAAAACACTCTGCCCTTGATTATTGCTGATTGCCTATGGCAATTTGATATGAACCAGAATATAACCGCTTGGATAGGCCACAGAATGTATAAATTTCGAATGACCCAAAAAGAAAAGACACTCTCAACGTGATATTTTATCCATTATGCAGATAACATTACGATATTGATCACATTTTATGTGAGAGAGAACTCAATGTAAATCCGCAAAGGATGGAAATTCATATGTTCATCAGAAAAGAATAATTCCAGGTTATGAATGACCTATATTTCAAAACAAGGCAAAATAAATAACAGAAAAAGGAAATAACAATCGAGTAGTTACCGATTGAAGACTATCCTGAAAACCGCACATTGATAGAATTATACAAAAAGCACACTGCAGAATTATGATACGCGCGAAGTGTAGTACGATCTTAAAATCATACATTCCTCGATAGTATGAATATTAGTATTCAATATTTTCAAACAATACTGCACTTCATAGGTATTTGTAATGCAATCGAAAAATTTGGTCTCCCGATCAGTGTTGCCAGGAGCTGGCGAAAAAAGAAGCTATATTGGCTTCAAAAAAAGGCCAGAAAAAGCTAAACCTCTTTAGAAAAAAAGCCAAAAAAAAGCTAAAATATTATTAAGAATTTTGGTTTTTTTAAATAAAAAATTAGAAAATATGTTCATAAAATTCATCTGCTTTACTTAAAGGAAGTACTAAAAAGTTAAATACTAGATTAACCATGGACATTGTTGGTTCTATATTTGTCCATTTGTAGTTTAATATATTCTGCCCCTGAGCCTTAAGCTTCGTAATTTTATCAGCACTTTAATTTTTCACTATCAATATGACATAATATATTTTTTTTGGTTTTACTACTTTATTATCAACGGGAAAAAAATTGATTTTGCGTAGAGTTTTCATATGGGAACCTTTGTCGCAATTGCTCAATTAGTTTAATTTGTCGTATTATTTTTGTCATAATCTTCACTAATTAAAACGTTCTTTATTTTATCTCTCATTCATCAAACTAGTATGAAAAATGTGTCAAAAACATTAAACAATTTTCAATTGGCGACGATAATGGATCAAATTCCTTGAATTTTAAATCAGAAAACAGCAAATGATTTATTTACTTTTTGTACTTTGTGCAATACTGGTTTTAAAAAAAGATGGTACGTCAAATTATAATCAGTGTATTAATTACTTAAAAGTTTGGCTTTTTAGAATTGCTGGTTTGACGAAATTAAAACAAAATGGGTTTTAACTCGAAGCATAGATCCACAAGACGTTTAACGGCTATTGATCGCCATCGAGTATCACAAGCCTTCAAGTGTTTGTGGGGCTCTTGTCCATTATATAATGATGAATATAATGTGTAATAACAATTTTGTCTTGAAAGAGAATTTGCTAGACATTTAAGCTTTCAGATATAAAATACTCTATTTCATTTTGAACCACTTGATATTGGCAATTGTTATTTGTTCTTTTAATACTGCACAATTCTTGAGTATGTTGAAAAGCTAAATGAAAATCAGTAATGAATTAAAAGTGAAAATGGTTCACAAATATAAATTTAGCCTTTTTATTTACTCTTTAGTCTCTAAATTTTTAGCCTTTTTTAATTTCAAAAAAGGCTATTTTGAAATTAAGAAAAGGCTAGAAAAAAGCCACGAAGCTACAACCAAAATTTCGAGGCTAAAGAGTAAATAAAAAGGCTAAATTTAGCCTCAAAAAGGCTAAACTGGCAACACTGCTCCCGATCATAATATTGTCTATCAGGCTGAGCTCATGGCAATTACGGAGAGTATTAAATGATTGGATATGATTGATAACGAAGTAATCAAGCGGTTATAAAACCAAATATATAGATACTGTTGAATGTTTTACATTGTAAGAATGAAATAAAATCTTGCCTTAATTGCAAAAATCTTAAGATAATCAAGTATATTTGTATATACGAAATGGGTAAGTCATTTCATTGGTATCACTAAAATAATTACTTAAAAGTAATGACTATATAACTCATTGATCGTATGAACTTACAGATACGGTTATCAGCAATTAAAAAAAATTCGGTAATGCATCAGTTGAAGGCTGGTTTTATACGAAGGCGGGTCAAATGAAATACAGGTTTTTGGATACAAAATCATTTTATTTTTCAACATAGTCTTCTTTGATCTCTATGTACTTTGTCCAACGCTTCTCCAATTTCTTTAACCGTTCCAAAAAATAAGATTTGTCGAGGTTATCAAAATAGGTATTTGTTTGTGAAATGATTTCATCGTTGGACTCAAATCTTTTTCCGCCGAGCCCTTTCTTCATGTTTGGAAACAAGATATAGCCACTCGTGGCTAAATCCGGAGAATAGGGCTGATCATAGTTCAAGGATTTTTGTCATGGAAACTGCACATGTGTGCATACTTGTATTGTGAAAAAGTACTTTTTCTTGTCCAAATGCGGTCGTTTTTGCCAAATGCGGTCCAACCAATAAGTTGCATAATAGTCACCATTGATTGTTTTACCATTTTGAAGGTAGTCAATTTGGATTATACCGCTGAAAAATCCACCTTGGCCTTCTTTGGTTACGATTTACCCCAGGAAACCCACTGTTTGCTTTCTGGTGTGTTGGGGTGGATTCTCATTTCCACGTCCACGTTTACGAAACGGAGCAAAAACTCGTCCATATTGCGGTTGAACACTCCTGCAAAGTTATCACACGATTGAGTTTGTGGTCGATTGCGAGCAAATGCGGCACCGATCTTGCGAAAAGCATTATCATACCCAAGTGATCATTTATCATTTAAATCACTGAGATATGTGAGATGTCTATGGCTTCCACAATTTCTCGCAAATTTTTTCGGGTGTGGAGACCTCAACTGGGCGTCCAGAAGGTTCGTCATCTTCCGTACTTCTACGGCCACAACAAAAAATCAGTAAACCACACGAAATTCACTTTTTTCCCTTTTCTTCTCAAGTCACGCGGTATTCTGCGAAGCTTGCTAAAATTTTGAAAGGGACATTGCTTCCCTTCAGTTTAGAGTAGGGGAATTCAAAAAGTCACTGACTCATTGACCCGCCCTCTTCTATTGAGAAATTTGTAGTGAATATTAAGAGAACGCGAAAAGTCTAATGTGTTTTATAATAATTCAGCGTCGACCAAATGATGTCTAAGTAATGCAAATGGTAAGTAAAGGGCCTTCCAATAGGGTCTGTCGTTTATTCGGTTTGTTTTATCAAATCTCCATGGGCTATTTTGTTTTGTTCGGGAAAAGTTCTGCGCGCTTCGTCCACTTTACGGTGAGGCCCATTTCTGGATAAATATGTACGTTAACAAACTAAATTTTCGAATTTGGGACAATTCCAATCCACATGTGATGCAATGATTCCTTGACAACGACGTTCGCCAGGCCATTAGCGTCGGCGGCGAGCTTTATAGGTCGGTAATTGCCATATTCTTTTGGCCTGAATTGAATGATATGTATACCAACGACATGTGGCTTCAACAGGACGGCGAGCCATACAGCTGATGCCACATTGGACATTCTGCAAGAGCGATTTGAGGGCATGGTCATCTCACAAGGAGGTGATGTGAACTGGCAACCGATATCGTGCTATTTGACCCCCTTAAATTTGTTCTTGTATGGTTTTCTTAAGTCGCAGGTCCATGCGAATAAGCCACAAACTACAGCGGCCCTCAAAGCTAACATAACCCATGCTATAATTCAAATCTGCCAGATTTACGCGCCAGAGTCATGGAAAATTGGATATTTCGCAGTCACGAACAGTTGCACGATGTGTAAGTGCCTAATGAAAGATCATTTAGTATTCATTCGTCAAAGATTCTTCTCTTAGGAAAAATCTTTCGTTTGATACAGCTGTCGCGGAGTAGACAATATTTGACCGAGAGAGACGGGACTCTTTCGGATCTAATTGTCTGGGTAAAATAAAAAAAGTATGTTAATCAGAAATAACATGTTAACAACATTTTTGTGGGATCTAATTAAACTATTCATTTTTAGATATTTAACTTACAGAAAGTATATTCTAACAGATTTGGAAAGGTTTTCTTATCTAATTAAGCACTGATTACCCTTGATATATAGAGTTTTAAAGCAGATCATATTGAAATGTTGTGTAAATAGTGAAGGTATTCATGTCATAATTTTTAACCTTTGCGGATTTGCAAACTTTTGAATAATCACAACAAAAGTTCGAAATTTTGAAAAACTTAAAAATGGTGACATGAATATTTTGAGTTAAAGTATCCGTATTGAAATAAAATTATTAAAATTATTTATTAAGCATTTAACTAGTTGTGGCACTAAATAATCTCTGTGTTAATTTTGATGTAAAATACAAATTTTCCTTAATAACGACCAAATGTCAACAATGAATGTGGTATGAAAGAGATCTTGTTCATAAGTACTAAAAATAGACAGAAATAGAAAAAAAGAAAGAAGATGAAGAAGAATTTTAAGCAACTGTAATTTGAATTTAGAATTTGAAATTTGTTTGTTGTTGAAAAAAAAAATAGAATAAATTTGTGATCATGCATTTCTCCAAAATGAAAAAAAGGAAGTATTAAATAAATAAAGAAATATGATTTTTAAACAATAATAAAATAGTGTTAAAAAGGTTTGATTGTTTTAAGCTCAATAATAAATAATTGTTTCTTTTTTTTTTTGGTTTGTTGTTGGTGTTTGTGCAAGTAAAAACATTTTTGTGCTAAAAAGTTTATATAAAAAATTCAATATTTTGTTTTTTTTGTAAAATTTGTGCAAAA
The DNA here is from genome assembly GCF_958450345.1 of Calliphora vicina. Lineage (NCBI taxonomy): Eukaryota > Metazoa > Arthropoda > Insecta > Diptera > Calliphoridae > Calliphora > Calliphora vicina. Next base: position 46,720,031 of record NC_088780.1, read on the forward strand.
AATTTCAATTTGTAACTTTACAACATTCCGCCCTTATTAAAGTTAAAACATTCTAAACACTTTGTTTGTATAATGGTTTTGATAAATATATTTTTGTTTAAGTTTAAGACTAGAACCGTTTTTTAAATATTTTCTGTTATTTCTTTTGTTCGTTTCATAAAACACTGACTTACTTTACTAACTTAAATTAAAAACTAAAACTAAAAAAAAAACACTCAATTATAAAGAAATAAAAAGAAGTCTCTTTACGTATGAAAAAAATACACTATTTTTGTTTGTTTGTTAGTTTTAAGATTTAAAATTAGTTTTGGTCTTCTTACGCTTCTTGGGTTTTAGTATTGATCGATGTCTGTTGATTGGGAAATTCAAGACCTTGTAGTATACTGTTGTTTAGTGTGGCCAATGGAGTGGCCGTAATGCCATCACGCAATGCCAACTGATAGGCCACCTCAAATGCTTGACCCAAAGTCAATATTATATCGGAAGCCAAGTCCTGCAAACAATTAATTCATAATTTATGCAAAAATTTCTGTCTAAATAACAATTTAACAACAACACTTACCATACTCTCCACATAAAACACATGACAATAGTGCACATCATTTTCCTTGGTGATGTAGGCAAAATGTCGTAGATCGTCTGCATCTTGACATGCACAATTTATATTTTGTATTTCATGTTCACAAATGGTGTTCTACAAATCATAAATGAAGGAAATCCCAGAAAAGACACAAAAACAAAAAATACATTTAATTGGAATTGTTGTGAGGAAAATTATTCATGGATCGTGCAACAAACATACCTTGCTGTTCACATCTATGAACTCAACACCCCTGTGCGAGATGGCCAATGACACTAGTATACGTTTTTGTTTATTAAATGATTGATTACGGGCAGCATTTGTTTCTGACTGGGAAGACATTAACATATTGGTAGCGGCGGCAGCAGCAGCAGAGTTATGCTGTTGATCTTGTTTTAGTTTTTGTATGGATTTGCGTGTCGATTCGGTGCCACGTAATTCTTTCACAACCGTTGAGCCTAAATACTGCAATGAATTAATTGGAATTTTATTTTTATCACAATGTGACACAATTTTCAATTTTGAGAGGGTAGGAAACAGTTGTTATATTGTTATTCTTAATTTCCAAAGAGCCATTATTTATAATTAATATAGATTTTAAATATAGATGTGTAATAAAAGTATTGAGGAATAAGTATATACTCTTACATGTCTTAAGATTACAAAGTTTTCTTAGGTTGAGGTATGGAAATCAATTTCTTGACATCTGTTGCCATAATACGGATGGTTGTTTTAAAAGTATATTATCTATTATGTTTTATTTAGTCAAATATTTTATTTATCCACTTAACATTTGTTACACATATGTATATTGATTTAAGAAATTCTAAAAATACGCTATATTAAATATAATTATTTTCATTGAAATCACGGAAATGTCTTTGAAACTAAACCAATTTGTTTAGTATGTATGTTTAAGGGCTGATTTATTTATCAGAAATTTTTTCAATATTAAAACAGTCCTAGTTATATTAAGCTGTGTGTGGGAATGTTTTTAAAAATTTCCAATTTGTAATGGTAACATTCTTGTGGACTTAAAGGAGACATTAAGTCTGGGCAACTTACAATATTGCCTTCATCCCCAAGGGAAGAAAAACATCTTATATCAAGGCCAAGATCTTCAGTTCAAACTTTTGAAACAATAATTGATGTTTATATTATTTCTTTTATCGATTCACGCACATTATTCAAGGCTCAATATGCCGACACGAAGAGTAGATTTACAAAAACTGCGCTATACTCATTAGTAGGGGGCGGATTTATATGCAAATGCATGTTTTTTCTCAAACGTTCAAATACAATGTTGAATAATTATTTATCCGAATTGCACATTTTCCTGTAAAATTTCTTGATTTATTAGGGCATATTTTTGCATATTTTATTGATAATGCATATTTTGTTATATTTAACTTCAAAATACATATTTATAAGCATTTTATCCAAGTTTTTAATTAAAATATATTTTTCTTCGTCAATGGAAAAAGTTTTTTTTTCGAATTAGTTATAGAATTATCATTAGATGTTATCGACTAGCTTCTCTCTATATCGAGAAATTGGCATTAAGTCTTCTTCATTTCTCTATTAGCAATTGAAAATAATAATTTCAAAATATTTTGCTACAAAAAAATTAGAATTTTTCATATCAAAAATTCATTAAATGTATCGACAAGATTCATATTTCGCCCGCTTAATAAAACAATAGTGTATATTTTTTTTGTCATTTCGAAATAATTGAGATTAAAATTTTTGTGTTAGTAGACATGTGGAACAAAGGTAATATTGTTTTATTTTTATTTAAGAGATTTTGTTACCGAACGATTTTGTAACACATGCACAGTTACCGATCCTGATAGTCATACCCAGCAGTTCTAGGAAACTGTACTGAACAAGTGATTTTACCTATCCTTTAGGGCGATAACTAGTTATATAACTAGCTACGTGACTAGTTATTTTATCACGTGCATATTTTAAGCAATAAAAAATACAATTGTCTTTACGCTAGATTACGTGGAATGTATAAAGTAACCAATTGACTTCTCGCTGATGTACGAATAGCACATATGCATCAAATTACCCAAAATATATAGATTGGAGTCAGCCAAGTTATCAGACATTAGCGATAAATACTGTCTATATGGGATTAACTACTTCCTTAACAGCTGGGTTATTACGAAATGAAAATTAAGGTTGGATGCTACTTTACAGCACGATCAAAATATTGATGATTTTAAAAGGCAAGTCGCAAGATAGAAGCTCTAAAGATTATGGCTTTAAATAATTATTCATACCAAGATATAATTAATATATCCATTAGGCCGGGTCGATGATTTTCGTGAAAAATCGTATAGCAGAACGCATTTTACGGAAAATTCTAAGAACTTTTCGCCAAGAAACCATAGGTCTAAAATCATATCCTATCTTGCGCATTTCGTCTTTTATCCAATGATATTTCAATAAATATCACTAGTTTACAATGTTTTTGCTCATGAATTGAAACATATGGGGATTTGTGTAATTAGGTCTTCTAACTTCGGAAAAAATATTAAAAAAATCCTGGACGTCAAACTTTTGAGATATTTCTTAAAAACGAAACATATAAAAATTTACATTAAATTAGTACAAAAAAATTAAAAGTGAAGTGTTTTAGTTCTATTTTTATAATTATTTTCATTTGTCTCCCTCACGACAGTCCAACAGTAGTCTCCCAGCATATTCTGATCCCAAAAACCTTGATAATTCCTCTCGAAAATCTTCAAATCTTGATGGAAACGCTCTCCATGTTCGTCACTCATGTGTCCGAGGTTTTCCGGGAAAAAATCCACATGAAAATGTAAAAAGTGAATTTTGAGGGATATATTTACACCATCAGTTCAAAATTATGTAATAAATTCACAACAATATCTCTGTAAATTTGACTTTTCTTATTCCCCAAAAATTCTTGAACAACAAGTTTAAAAGAATTCCATGCTGCATTTTCAACGTCGGTTAATAGACACTCAAATTTGGTATCAACCAAAATGTTTCTTATTTGACGACCCACAAATATGCCTTCTTTTAGTTTAGCTTCGGAAAGACTTGGGAACACGCTGCATAAATATTGAAATGCTGGTTTTGTCTTATCTAAAGCTTTTACGAAATTTTTTAATGTAAATAAGCATTTTGCAGTGTTTGTGTTATAGGAAAACCTTGATTTGACTGAATAATTTTTCCGCAAATAAAACAAAAATGGTCTGGGTTTATTTTACACTTTCCAGAAGACATTTTAAAGTAGTTTTTACTTTAGAGTTTTGTATTTAATAGCGATTTATTAACGTTTATCTACAGGAAAGATGCACTTTTAAACAGTATTTATTTTTTTCCCGTTATTTTTTTTTGGAATTTGTCAAAAGAATACAACTCTGAAAGTATCTAGTAGCTTCGCCAGAGTGTTATGTACCCAAAAACGATGTGAATACCTAATTACCACAATTCGGTACACTACAGTATGCATTAGTAGTACTCAGGTCAGGGGAAAAATAAAAACCCATATATCTCAAAATTTGGACGTATAGAAGGGAAACAAAAAATGGTCAATTAACTAGCGTCCCTAGCTCTTCTCGAAAATATAAGTTTCATTCCATGAGCAAACAAAAATGTTTGATTTGTAAACTAGTGTATTTTTTTAATTGTTTTTTTTATTGGATAAAATACGAAATGCGCAAGATAGGATTTGATTTTAGACCTATGGTTTCTAGAGGAAACTTTCTTAGAATTTTCCGTAGATTGCGTTTCTGCTATACGATTTTTTACTTTTTGATCATCCATACAAATCGACCCGGCCTAATATCCATTGTTTTCTCGGAAAAATAGTTGTAATTTTAAAGCTTTAACTATTTAATTCCTGGTATAAATTAAAGAGTCCTAATTACTGGGAACACTGTTGTGTATTTTTAGGAAATTGAGCAAGCCATAGCTAATTAGTTTATGTTTCAGCACAAAAATATATGTGCATATTTTTTAAATAATATTTTCATTATTTTGAAGCATATTTTAGGCGCATATTTTCCAATAATAAATGTATGAAAATCCTCCACCTACTCATTGCTAGTCATATAGTTTTCTATATCCTTGAACTGTAAGTATCATCATTAATGTCAAACCGAAATTGATCCTGTAGTCATATCATTTGCTGGACGAATAAGATACTAATCCATAGAACCAGCACAAGAAGAAGGTGTACTCTTCCAACTGCTGAGGAAGCCATGCTGGAATTTTGTTGCATGACTATTGCTCGAGTGGGCGATGTAAAAGTGGAAATAAATATGTAACTTCTAAACGTATAGTTCACGCGCTGTAAATATTTTATTGATATTTTGAGCAATATAGTTAAAGTATCTACACCCTCAGCCTCCTTGGGATATTACATATACTTAAAATGTCCTGGAAATATAGAATCACTGTCTATCTAAAAAAGATTAGAAATCTTTTTATCGCCTTTAAGGATAATAAGGAATCAAATCGTGGAAATTATCTGCAAAACTTAGACTATACTAAGAATACTGAAAGAAATACAATACCCCTTTGTTTACGAATCCGCTATATGACTCCAAAACGGAGAATGGTCGATGAATACTACCGAAAAAAACGAAACATTCGATAGGTACTTATAAAATGTATTTACCCCAAATAGTACACCCTCTTGTATTAATCCGACGATTATTAATGAGGTGGTTCCCTCAAAGGTCTCAGAGCATGACAATCTACTCCAATGATAAGTAACCTGCCTAACTAAGAACTGCAACATGCACTAATAACAAACATAAGGCGCAATTGCAGAGTTGTCAACAAAAACTTTTCTCCTTCTTTCACCACCTCCTTCTACAATCTATACCCTTTCTAAAGAAAGTAACACAACTAATATATAGGCATATTAAATGCCTGTGTTACTTCTCCATATTACTCATATTGTGTTTCCCGACCTTATACCATATCTTGATACATATAACATTACTCATGACCATCAATTTGGTTTCAGAAGGAGACACTATACAATTGAACAGGTGCATCGAATAACAACACTTATCAGGAAAGCAAACAGTATAGCTCTTCATTATTTATAGATATATCTCAAGCATTTGATAAAGTCTGCCACGATGGACTTATATATATATACATCACTTAAAAGTTATATAATAAACAGATCTTTCCAAATAAGATCAAAAGATGTCATATCTTCATGTCGACAAATATCGGCTGGTCTACCTAAGGGATGTATTCTAGAGCCGCTCCTATATAAATTATAACTCACATATACAGTTTTGCATCTGTAGCATCTGGACAACTTCAGTCTCACATCAATGAGTTGAAAAAGGGCTTCACAAATGAAGATAGAATTTAATGGAAGTGTTCACGCCATATTTACTTTAAGAGGAGATAGTTGCCCCTCAATACAGATTAACATAATCAAAACAAAACTATGTGAGGTATCTTGGTGTTCACCTTGACCGCCGTCTAACATGGATCCACCATATTGAATCGAAAGTGACACATTTAAAACTAAAGTCTTTTAAAATTTAATGGCTTCTTAGTCCTCGGTCAGAGCCAGACGTGGACTACAAGGATCGCCCAGGCCATCTAGAAATAAAACCTAGAAATGGAGGCATTACTCCATGAAAATTGTTGTAAAATCCAACAAGAGCTTGAAAAATTATTGGGAGCAATTTAAAAACGTTTGCAAGCAGCAGAATTCATTCAAAAGCAGGGAAATTGGGTACCATACAAATTATGCTTGAACGTTATAAAAGAAAATCATTTTTGCACCGAATCATTACTTGTGATGAAAAAATGGATCCATTACGATAACCGAAGCTTAAGAGATCGTATCAGAAGTCCGGCCAACCAGCCGAATCGAAACCAAAGCCAAATATCCATAGCGCTAAAGGGTCTATTATGAACCTGTACTGAACGCAACTAATCCGTTTGAAGGGTACATTGTCCGATAAATGCCCAGGATATGCGGCCAGACGTAAAACCGTAATATTCCATCATTACAACGCTAGGCCACATGTTGCAATACCTGGTTTGTCCCGTACGACTACGTTGTTTGCCTCAACAGATGAGCAGTTCTTTTGTCTCGGAATCCATATGTTACCAGAAAGACGGGAAAAGGTCATAGCTAACAATGGCCAACAGTTTATATAAAAAAAAATAATACACCCAATAATATCGAAAATATACATCCATAGGGAGTCAATGTTCCTATAATACGTGAGGAGATCAAATACTCTACATAGAACTCATGGCAATGTAAAATTAAAAAATAATTCAAAACCCCTTACAAGTGAATTTCTCTCTTTTGAGCGTCCCAGACGCCTTAGAAGCATGAATATCAGCTTTTTGTTGAATATTAAAATTTGTACACGAGAGCAAATATCAGAATTAGTGCTTTTAAAATTCGTAATACTTACATAAACTTCATATTTTATTTGTTCGTTGAGCAAATCATTTGCAGAATGACGCCACTTTGTGCGTACGTTATCAGGTAAACCCAAAAGTAACTCCGAAGGAGCACGTATATCCAAAGATGTTTGAGCCGTTGGAGTTTGTTGTGTAGCCTTCTGAGTGGGTGGTTGAGGAGCAGGTCTTTAAAAACAGAAAAATTAACCAAAAAACAATTAAAATATTAACAAAAGCTGTAACAAACCTATTTTTGCGATAACCACTAATCGATTGCCTTTGAGTGCCATCTTTGTTGGTGGTAACATTCAAAGAAATCTTGTTGGTCTCATTATTTTCAGCCAGGGGAGTTTTGGCAGATTTCGGTTCACGCATATGTTTGATAAAGGCTATCGATTGTAGTATACGCCGACGATGACCCAGTTTATTGATTTCCAATACAGTTTGTAACTCAACATCCCAAACTCCACAAACACTATCCAGAGTGTTATAGAGATGTTTGCTTTATATAGAAAAGAGAAGAGGTAAAACATAAGTAATTTTGAATGTTTTAAAATTGTAGCATTTAACTTACTTAAATGATTCAATATATTGTGGCAATTGTATGCTGTGTAGCCATTGCTGCAGAGATGAAATACCTTTCAATTCAGTTAGAGATTTGTTTTCCTGTTGATTTTTCTGGGGAACTTGTGGTAGAAATTCTGCTTTAGGTAAAGTTCTTATAAACCTAAGTAATTTGGCACCATCCTGCTGGGAAATATTTAAACACTCTATATCTGATTCCTCGAAAATAGCATTCTGAAAAGAACAATTAGAAAAAAATATTTAATAGTATGTTTTTTAGATGTTGTGTTAGAAACTCACCATAAATTTAACATTATCGTAACCATGCTCAAATAGTTTCTTTTCCAAATGCATTAGACCTGATTTCCTTAAACGACTTACTAATTCTTGCCTTTCCACTGGTATTTCGGTATCGTCGAAATCCAAATCATTTGTAGGAGAAATGTCCGAATTTAGTATACTACTACCAAATGATTCGAGAATTTCCGAGATTTTCTTTCTAGCTTCTTCGGCATTGAAAGGACTTAGAATGCTGCTCTCGTGAGACGTTGTCGAGTTATTGGCTATGGAACTTGTGTCTTCATTGGAACTTTCATTAGTAGGTTGTGACGAAGTCAACTGTGATTGTTCTTCATTTGAAGAGCTGTTGATGGAACTCTGATGACTTAAAATATCACTGGGTGGTTTCTCCTGGGATTCTTGCTTGAGTTCGTTTATTTTACTAATGTTGTTCTCCACAATCGTCTTTGTTTCAAAGATATCCTCATACAGGTCTTCAGAGTCATTTTTCATTTCTTGATCTTGATTTTCTATTTCGTTGTTGCAGTCAGACGTTGTGTCTTGCGGCTCTGCCGTTGGCAGTTGTGGTGTTTGTGCTTTGAAAAGTCTTCTCTCGGGTACAACCGGTTTGGCTGGTATAGGAGGTCTTGCTTTGTAAGCATTTTGCTGTTCTGCAGCTTGAGCTGTTATCGATATACCCCGTTTTTTGTGTATGGTTGCATAAACGGGCACCTGAGCTTGTGGAGGCAGTTGTTGTTGTGGTCTAGGTGGTGGTAGTTGGACTTGAGGTGGGTTCATTTTGGATGCTTTATTAACCGTGGCATAAGCCGGTTCTATTTTTTGCTTATTACTACTATGGGCAGCCGAACCCTTGAGGAGGCCGGCAAATGGTTGATCTCCAATAAATTCTTCTACATTTTCGGTGGAACCACTATGATCAGATAAGGAAACACTGGAACTCAGTGAACCCATGGAACCTCTAATGCCACCGGATCCTATAGTGGAATAGATGTTGGATGAAACAGTATTGGTATTAAGTTTAGTGGGTGAGGGCTGTATGTAGGCGTAATCATAGTGTGATGTAAGATTCGTGTTGTTACTATTGTTATTGCTGTTGCTGTTGCTGTTGCTATTCATATTTATTTGCCGCAGTGGTGAAGTACCCATATCAACCAATAATTGTTGCTGTTTTTGCAATTGCAACAACGCCGATCGACGTTTGTATTCTTGACTCAAAGGTCTTATGCGTTCGTGTATAATTTTTTCCGCCTGACTTGAAGAGGGAGGAGGATGATCTGGAGTGGGTGGTTGTTTATAGTTTGTAGGACTTTGGGGTATTTGAGGCTTATTCTCATCACCCTTTTCATCTTTCTCACCCAAAGTTAAGGAGCTGCGAAAATATTTCGAGTTATAAATACCGGTTTTTAATCAACTTGTCCAAATACTTACTAACTATTGCGATTCCTCTTTAATTTACGATTTGGATTGTATGATTTCAGGGTGGAATTTTCGTTACTTATTGTAACCTCATTAATATTATTTATATTTCTTGGTGCTGGTTTTGGTCTCTTCATTGAATTTGTAATTTCCTGATTTGAATTTGGCACTAAATTCTCTACATCATCACTATGATGACGTTTCTCCAACATATCAGCTTAATGAATAGAATATTTGTTTTTTTATTTTGTGGAAATAATTGAAATGTTTTAAAAAGTTTTAGCACTTACTACTTGAGCTTAATGATATTCCGCCCGATGTGCGTGCAGTTTCCCGGGCACTAGCAAACAAGCGATTTCCTCTCTGACGTTCTGTTAGTTGCGATTCATCGAAACTTATGCCACCAACACTGCCGTGACTTTGATGGGAATAGGGACTGTCATTTGATGGACTTCGTGTCTGTCTTCTGCCATAGTTGTTTTGTTGTTGATGATTGGGTGAAGTGTAACTAAATGGTTGGCCACTGTTTGTGGGTGATACCGATAGATTACGTCGCGGTGGTTTTTTAGGTGGTCCTCCGGGTCCAAAACTACTCATAGGCGGTAGATTGCCTACGAAACTAGAAACGCCTCCTGAAAAATATAGTTAAAGCAAATTATTACCATATTTTAATTTAAGAATATCTATCTATATTTTAGAAATTATATTAAATTGGATATCTAGAGATCATTAAGCTTGTTTTGTGGTCTAATCTATCTGCAATAGAGTTCTGATAGCCTCATTAGGTCTTCATTCATAATGAGGAAAAGGCTTTCACATTACTTATGAGGAGTTTAGAAAGCTATGGACGATGTCTATAGATATATATGGAAACCTTTTGATATTTTTGATCTGGTTGGTTTAATCCCCCAATATGTGGGCACATTCGATTTGAATTTTCCTACATTGAAAGCGACAGGAAAGGCTTCAGCAAGAAATTTGTTCCACAGAACGACTAAAGAAGGAATTTTCCCTGTAATATGTTATGCCGTCCACTGGGAACTTTTGAAAATAAGCGTTTTTTTTTGTGTAAGAGTTATCGGTTGTTTTGAGGTTAGTTTGATTTGGTTTGATTTGACATACTCATTTGGCATCAGAGCGATTAATTTGAGAAACTAAGGATCGTTTTCGCAATAGGTTTACTCTGAAAGAAAATAATCTATGTTTGAGTTCTTAAAAGATTCAATTCGTAGAGGAATTGAAGCCACGCGATCGTCTTTCTCGGCGCACATTGACTGAAGGAAACATAGTTATTAGAGTGACAGTCGATTTTTTTTTAGATTTTAATGAGTACCGGGTGGAATATTGTGGCACTAGGCCTAAAAGTTAAGTGCTGAAAATTTGAGCCAAATCGGACAACGATTTCTGGAAGCGCATCGAGGTCAAAGTTCAAATATAAACAAAATTTTACTATTTATATAAAATAAATAGGTGAAACTCGTTAACATTCTGCATTGTTTTCTAGAAATATATAGATTTATTTATACTAATGAATATTAAATTAAAAAAAAATGGAAATTAACCTTGTATCTCCTTTGGGACAACATGACCAAAAACGGTATTATTGTAAAAATTCGGGCCAAAAATATATAACATTTCGCTATCTTTTCATTAGAAATTCCAAATATTGAAAAATTTGACTTTGACCTTCACGATTTAAAGGTTAACGTTCTCCGATTTTAGTAAAACTTTCAGAACATATTTAAAATTACCAGGTCTATAATATTATGAATAGGTTTTACTTAAAATTTATAACAGTAAGGAAATTGGGCTCATTCGCCAAAATATGGACAAAAAATTTGTTTTTCTTGAAAATCACAAAATATAAATCGCAAGTACGGAAAAACTGTAAGAGGTATTAACAAAATTTGTTCATATTTTTATTTCCTATTCTGATCTCAATAAATCCCAATGTGATGATCAAAAAATTCTGAAATGTGTTTAACAAAATTTTTAAAAATATGAAAATGGAGATTCGAAACAGCCGTTAAAAAAATTTTTTTTATGGCCATACCTGCGAATAGGTTAACGCTATCCTACGAAGACAAAAACTCATACACAAGTAAATACGGATATATTTTAAATAAAACTTAGCTTTTATTTTAATTTTTCTCGATATATGTTAATTTTGTTACTACATTTCTAGTTCAAGTGGCCTGAGACACGTTAATGGTCTGGCGAATTTGTAATAACTTTAACATATTTTAACCAAATTTTATCATTTATATCTCATTATATCTTTTGCATGCAATTGCAAACGTATTTATTCAGTAGCAACATTTTTACAAAAACTGAAAAATTTGCATTTTTTCCGAACTTTGGCGATAATACAGTTTTTGGGTCATATTGATTTGGCTAAAATTTTCAGCACTTAATTTTTAGGCTTAGTGTCACAATATTCCACCCGGCACTCTTACAAATTTTAACAAAATTTTTTTTCCATACAACTGATTGTCACTCTAATGGTTATTTATAAAGCCATTTGTAAAATTGACGTTTTTACTTGTAACTTTTCGGAAATTAGCAATTTTTATAACCATCACCAAAAAGGTGCGTTGATTTTATCATTCCGTTTGTAAAACATCGAAATATTTCTCGTAAAGCCACTATATACTACTGGGTCTCTATGAAAGTCTATGACCATAAGACCATCTGTCTGTTTCTGTTCAAGGGATGATAGGACCTAAAGAGACCTAAATTCGTCTGATGGAACCAGCGTTATGGGCCAACATGTGAGACAGTCTCCAAAAAAGTTTTAATTTTTAAAATGTTACTGCTACGAGGGCGCATAAATAAGTCCGTGCCTTTCAAAATTTTCCCGCCTCTTAACTGTAAGGGCAACAATGTTCAACAGGCATCTGTCACTTGGCATCTGTCAGTTAGTTTGACAGCCATTGATAGCAGACTTGAGGTGACAATAAATTTCGCATTATTTTTTCCGAAGAAAAACATCACTAAAACTAAGGCTAAGCATGGTTTACTGAATTTCGTTGTGGCCGTACAAGAACGGAAGATGCCAAACGGTATGGACGCACAGTTGAGGTGTCTAAAAAATCTTATCTCTGGAAACCAACCCAAGGTTTATAATATTTTGTTTTCCAACCATCGTGTTTTCACTCAGAAGCCAGTTTTTCTTTAGGAACACAAAAATAGCAGTCATCATGTGGTACACCAAACTTCAAATGACTACATTCTCTCACTGTCTCACTGCACAGTAAGGCAGAATCGAAATCTTTTGGAAATAAATCTGGCATTTCTAAACGGCTGGTCCGATCAGAATAAAGTTTGAAGTGGGCATAGCCAAGGAGAATTCGAGTTTAAGTTATTAAAATGGGGGCTCAATGTAGGGTACCTTCGACATGTAAAATTTTTAAACACGTGGCATTTTTTTCTTTTCCATCCGATTTCAAAGATTTTTATATATTTGGAAAGCGTTCGGCTACGCTTGCGTGAGCTATTTATCTCTTATTATTTCCAAGTTAAAGGCATTTCAAAATTTAATTTTTAAAATTTTGCCATACCTTGGTACGCCTTTTTAAAAATATAGGGCGTACTTTTGGATCGAATGGAGTCGAATTATTTTTTCGCTAAGGGTACATAATGTTAACATCAATTTATTTAAGGAAATGTATTTATTACAGCCAATATTGAAAAATGAAGGTAAATCGAAGGCTACACGTACACGTACAAATCAAATTAAAGTTAAACTGTATTTCTATGTTATCACATAGAATTGTATGAAAATTTCTATAGCTTTCATATAAAAATGACGATGAATGATTTTTGAATCTTCTAAATAGTTGTTAAAAAATGCATATTTAAAATTTTGAATTTGCCCAAAAAATACCACAAACATTAACAATTACTTTAGAATTTAATCATTATTAAATCATTATTTCTTACCAGTTGAGCATCTAGATCTGGGCGAAATTGAAGCTGGTTCAAAACTGCTTATTGATGATGAAGGACTAACACCCATGTCGCTAGAAGTGGATAAAAATAGATTAATTACTAACTAAAATTAAGCAACAATTTCTTAGAATAACTTACTTTTGAGACGTATTCGATTGACTACGCACGGGTGAATTTAAAGTATCATGATAGAAACGATTATTGCCACTACCACCCGTACTGGGAGAGTTTTCATCCAATTGTAAACCACTATCTAAAGATTTGCCGCCACCATTGAATGTGGCACCGGAACTGAATCTCTGCTTGTTATAGGAAGATTGTTGCATAGACAGCGAATGATTGAGTAAATGATTATTGGAATTGAAATGATAATGATTATTATGTTGTTGCTTTTGGTAATGACCAACCACATTGTGATTACGTTGACCCGGCTGGGGTGGTTGCTGATGACGATAGATCACCTCCTCACTGTCATCCGTATCCATTTGATTGCGGAAATCTAAAAAATTAATTAGTTTTTTTGTTTAATTTTATAGTAATTAAAAAATAAAAACTTACTATTTATAACATCTATAATGTGTTTGGTTACATGAGCTGGAAATTCTTTAAGTATATCCAAAACAGTGCGATCTTCAGCATCTGTGGCATTAAGATCAATACCAGCTTTCAATAATGTACGCACCACAGACTCTTTGCCACATAAGGCCGCCTCATGTAATGCCGAGCCTGAGGGTGTTAATAAGTTGACATTCACACCGGCCCCTAATAAAACCTCTACCACTTGTTTGTGGCCATTACGACTGGCCAAGTGTAGACAGGTGTGTGGGAATACACAGCGTGTAGGTGTAGCTGGTGAAGATAGCACCGATGGTGAGGATGGTGATGGTGTTGATATTGAACCAGAGTGTGGCAAAGGTGATGAGTGTCGTGATCTATTGTTAACTTGATTTTCAGTAGCTTGTTTGGTGTAGGGCGCTATTAACTCCGGATGTGCTCTTATTAGCATTTGTACTGCCTGTAAACGTCCATATTGACAGGCTAAATCCAAAGGTGTTTCACCTCTTGTATTTCTCATATTAGGATCTGCTTCGTGTGCCAATAACATAGACAGCACCTGTGTATAGCCATGTTGTGCGGCACAGTGTAACGGTGTCTCTTTCTCTATGGTCTGCAGATTGGGATTTGCTGGTCTATATGGATGTGTTAATAGCATTTTTACAATTTCTTCTTCTCCCGCCCAGGAGGCCAAATGCAAGGCAGATGAACCTCTCATATCGGGTAAATTAGGTGTGGCTTCATGTGCCAAAAGTAACTTCACAATATCCGTATGTCCATTTATGCAGGCATGATGTAATGCCGAGTAGCCTCCACTATCCTGTACATTAACTCCGGTGCCTCGTCTTAGACTTGCCAAAGGGCCAGCACGTTTGGCTTTTTGATTAAGTACTTTTTCGATAAACGAAATATTGCCATTGCGTGCAGCCTCCAGAAATTCTTGATCTTTACCCATTTTATATATATATTATTATTAGGGAATTTAAAGAGATAAATTGGTAGTGTGATGTGCGATTATGTTTTATGGTAAAATTTGAAGATTATCTGAAAAAAAATTTTGAAATAAGTTTTTAAATGAAATGTTAGTTCTTAGAAGGCCGGCTGATTTCTTTACATTATCTATATACATATATTTAGTTTATGTTAAAACTAGTTATCTACTTCAATCACAAGTAAATTGTAAGGGGGCTATGTGAAATAATGAACCGATTTTATCCAATTACAAATGCACACAACAAAATGAACATGGAAAACCAGCCAGCCTGACGGACAGACCGACGGATGGACATTTTTAAATAGACTCAGAAAGTTACTATCCGTATACTTTAAGAGAGTGTTATTCCCTCTCCCTCTAGGGTGGCGTATAATATAAAAATCAACCTTTCAAATCATTTCGGAAAAGAGAAATTGAAATAAACTTCAACTACTTTATATTTCACCTACAACTGTAATTATTTATAGTTATTAACTTTTACCCACAAATCTCTTTTAGTGCGACAAAAAAACTGATTTAAGGTTTTTTTCTCACGATCTTGGCTTTTCCTATTTTTAATAAACAATGCAACCTTAAAACAATAACACAATCTTAAGTTTAATTGTCAGCAATAATTACAGCAACAAAGCAACATATGAACACAACACGACAATTCACAAGTCCATTATCAAAGACATTTGCTATTATTTTTTGTTTCATAATTATCTTTTTTGTATGGCAAACACGCACTATTTAGACAAACTAATTATAGAGAAATAAAAAAATAAAGAAGATAAAGGTAAATGAATAAGAATTAGGTTAGGATTATTGGGTGGTATTTATACAATTAAACAATTACAAGTGTGTGTAAATTTTAGATATAATTTAAGAGGAAGTGGCAAGGATATGCAAAACTCTTATTTCGATTTTCCTTTTATAAGCCATTCATAATTTTTGTAAACTCAGTCCCTTTTCAATTTTAATTGAGAAGGATATAGCATTTGTAATAGAACATCATCTTTGTGGCTGCTTTAGAAACTTTAAACGCATCCAGGACTTATCTGAAGTGTCAGTATGAACTATGAACTATTCTGTGAAATCTGAAAAATGCCCTTCCTTTTTTGTACCACTGGAATCAGGAGTTCCTAAAATAGTGACACTTTTTGTTGCAGCTCATTGAAGTGTAACGCTCATGAGTAACATAGATCATGAATAGGCAAAAATAATGATACCTGCAAGTGATACGCAGAAATTCAAACCGCATATCTTGGTCGAAATGATATTCAATCTGAATGCACTAGCTGACTTATTAGATAAAAACATTTTATGAGCAGGAAAGTCCAGTAATGTGTCTGACCACGAGAAAATATTCATTGATATGTAAACCATATTTTCCAGAACAATAAATAAATTTATTTCGAATAGAAACATAATGGTAAATAGCATATCGATTGCTTTAGTTTTGCATAATTACTATTAGTGGTGACATATATAGATGTGATATTACTGATGTCATTAAAACGATCAGGCATCTTCGTATTCTATACTTAGTTTTTTTTTAAGTATGTATTCCTGGAGTAGCGACATGAAACTTAATACGATTATATGATTTCGTTAAAGTGAAGTCTATTCAGGAAAGTATTACTAAGATTTTGCTCAAAATCGGTTGCTTAGGTCATGATTTTCCTGGTATCAGGCAATGTTGGTAATTTAGCCATTTTCCGGCTAGATCTAGCGATTTTATTTTCATTTAGCCATAAAAAATGTCTAGATTTAATCTAGCCATTTTATTTTGTCCTAGCCTTTTTTATTTTAAACTTTTCTTGAAATTTTTTTAAAAATAAAACAATATTTTTCTTATTTTCTACATAAGATTTTTTTTTATGAGGATTTGATGAGAATAGGCTGCGAAATTGTTTCCAAAGCAAACACATCAGTCATATTCAAAATTAAATTTTGCATTTATTTAATGGACTTCCGGACGAATGCTGCGACTTCCAGGCGCAAATCTTGACGGCTTCAGAAACCTGGGAATTGATAATGGGGAACGCCAATGGGATCGAAAATGTGACTACTATGTCGAAAGACTGGCGGTGCTGAAGGCGTTGAAAATTCATATGTTTATCTCAAAAATAGTGGGAAACTTTTAGAGAGCTTTACGTGGGCTAATGGGTTGATATTTATACTGGGTACCGGGACACTGTCACGTACATGTTGAGGTAATGGACAAACTATCAACGCATTGTTCGGGACTGAACTGTGGATGAAAGTTGTTCACAAAACTATTTTGGACTTTCAGAAACAAACTAAAAAATTTATTCAATCTTAATATCTAAGATAATTGTAGCAAAGTACTGTCGGTAGGACAAAATATATTTTTTGGAGCAATTCTGACTGCTTTCGAAAAAGGAAGATCGGTACAGGTCCTTGTGATGGTCTGGTCAGAGTTCATAATAGATGAGACTCTTCTGCTGCCACCAAATACAGAGAATTACCTTAGCGCCATGGATATTTGGATTTGGTGTCAATTCGGCTGGCGATCTTTGTCTTCCGTGTCAAAATCACCACTTCTGAACCGCACAAACCATCACTCGCACGTTGAAACCGATGGAACACATTCACCATAAGCTTTGTTGAGTAATCAGTCTGCTTCAGCGGCACTTATTTTTAAATTAAAGAAGTAAAGTGAAACTTCCCGCATATGACGGTTTGTTGGTAAACAATTCGACATTTTCGAATATTAAGGCTTTAGCCTTTGCACTTCGTACCCAGCTCCCATCAGCTTCTCTCAATCCTTTGAAATTGACTTAAAAATTTCAAAGAATAAACAATTATCAAACAATATATATATAAGAAACTGTTTCTCTTTTGGAATTTTAAAGTCCATATATAAGGACATCTGGACCGACGAGGATAAACTGAATACACAGTGATACTATGAATGGACTCTACTCTAACGTATATATATTGAATTTTCCTTGTGCATGAAAAAATATTAAAATTTTTACAGGGTGTTTTAATTCAGAGGATATGAATTATTGTAACTATTAAACTAAGCAGAGCTACCTTCAACCTTTTATATCTTAGTAACTGAAAATAATTCATAAAGAATCATTACCTTTTAAATAAGTAAAAAATTTAGATAAACAAATTTAAGAACCTAAAACAAGACAAAATAAGTAAGCAGAACTTAGTTTTGTTCATTGTACTCTCAAAACAATAACAATAATAAACTTTTTCTGTTTTTACCGCAACAGTTAAACAGACACAGACAATAAAGGTGCGCGAACACAGATACAAACACGCACATACACATACATACACTTAAAATTATACGCATACAAACAAACAACACACACACCCAACATTTCACGCTCGTACACCATGCACACTAAATTTATGTTTAAGGATACTTTGTTTACTACAAAGGTAGGTTATGTACGAGTATGTCCTGTGGACAGATACACTTCACAAAAAGAGAACAAGAGAGTAAAAGGAATTAGTAGAATGTGAAAAAAAAGTTGGAAAAACTTTGCAATTTTGTTTTACGCGCACCACGTTTTTGTGTTTTTTGTTTGTTTGCCAACAACACAAAATGTATTTACTACAACACAGTTTCTATGTTGCAAGGACCACAAAAATACTTGAGCGACATACGAAAATAACAAAAAGCGACTGGGAAAAAGTAACATAGCAGACGTACTGTATGAGGAATAACTGGGCGAGAATAAGGATATACAATACAAATACGTACAGATATATTTATATATATGTGTATTTACATACGTATGTGTATGTATCTGGTTATTTGGAGTAAAAGGAGACAACTCCCAAATAAATACGTTTATATGTATCTAAGTTTATACGCATACAATATTTTCGCTTCCTCTACTCCTTGTTCTCGTTCATTTTACTCCAATACGAATAGTAATAATGGAATTTTCTGTTGTAGGCTTTAATAATAAATAAATCTCATGCAGACACAACCGTATACATAAGGACAGTGTTGAGAAAATAAATAGGTACTATAATGGGATTAAAAAAATAATAAGGTGGGAAAAATAAAAAATATTAAAAGCGCTAGTGCAAAACATCTTTTTTATACGTATAATTTTCCTAAGCTGAATACAAATCGTTCCAACATTTTTAAATCGTTTGGTAAGCTTTCGAGATATTTTCATTTTAAAACCTAGATGGCGTATCTTTTGAAAGCGGTTTTTGTTTTTAAGAACTTTTATATAATTTTGAAGGATACATATCTGGACAAAAATAGAAGGAGTTATTGCATAAAAATTAGAAGAATATTACTTTTGGTAAGATTAAGAAAAAATATAATTCTTGAAAAAATCCGTGAAAGGACATGGGTACCTCCCATATATCCTGAACATATAATTTTGAATAAAATTCACAGTTATACTCCTAACATTTTAAAATTTGGTTATAATCATATTGTTGTTTGTGAAAATTTTTATTACAATCGCAGAACGGATTCGGGTTGCTGCCTTACATCCTTTTCCTTAAAAAATCTATAAACCTGAATAAAATTATTAATTTTCAGAAATTATTGTTCTCTTATAATAAAAAATGCAAAATTATGAAAATTTTATCAGAAGGATATTCATAATTCGTAGACATCAAGATTTCAATATCCTGTATAACATCTAATTTTTTTTAAAAAATTCGTAAAAATCATTTCTTATTTTGGAACCAATTTGGTTATAATAATTTTAATAAAGTTATTGTTGTTTGTGAAATTTTTTATTACAAGCGCAGCAAGGATTCGGGTGGCTGCCATACACCCTTTTCCTTAAAAAACCTATAAACCTGAATAAAATTATTAATTTTCAGAAATTATTGTTCTCTTATAATATCAGATTAATTTAGTTATTAACATTTCAATTCTAGCAAGGATTTACATAACTGCCATATATCATTTTTTTTTTTAAATAGTGAAATATTGTATATATTTTCTAAATTCGGAAGGACGGATGGACGGACATTTTCAAATGTTGATAGCCTTATGATTCAGCTGTAATATTAGAAACTGGATGTTGGATTATACTTTAAGTGTTTCTAATATCAGCAGAAGATCATATTACTATCTCAACCTAAGGATATGTAGGTTATATTCAATTATTGAGTTACTTACATTTACGGTAAAAATGTATTATTTATGGGTGCCATCAAAAAAAAAATTTAAAGTTCTAGTCAAAACGGACAAATAATGATTTCACATTATAATAAATAAGAGATAGGCATTAGATAAAATTAAAGAAAAATTAAAATTGATTAATAGTTTTCATACGAAAGGACAACTAATGATTACATTTTCTTATAGATAATACTTAAGGCTATTTTGTAGTAAAACATAATCAAAATCGATTAACATATATTTTACTAATATTCCAACAAAATTTTAGAATTTCAGGCTTACAATAAAAAAAATGTAAATTATTAAAAATTGCGAAGATTAAACTGTTAATCCTTTTTTGACAAAAACAGTAATTTTCCATAATTCCACATTCATATTCATTCATTTTCAGCCAATCGCGAGTTTATATCTTTTAAAAAGAACTTTTAACAATGATTTTATAAAATTTATGTTGAAAATGTACTTAATTTAGTGACGACAAAAAGAGATATTTATAAAAAAGTATTTTTTACACGAATGAGTTATTTAGTTGTCTATTGAAAAATATAAATTTCATTAACATCAAAGACATGATCTCGTTTTTGATTTTTGTCCATTGAACAAAGCACTGTGCGTCATTGCCACTCTATTTACTATTATCTGGTATCTCACTCTTATACTAACGGAACTTTTATACGTTTTTTGAATCACATCTGAACGAAGTCACATGTGAACAGTATTGTCCCCCAATAGATTTTGTGAAAAAATTTAATTAAATTCTGATATTAAAAGGAGAAAATTAAGTAAATATAATCCTTTTAATTTCTTTATTACAAAAAACACGAAATAAAGCACTTCAATAAATTTTCAGTTACTTTACAATGGATAAAGCTATAAATTCAGTTTTGAAGAAAAACATCCTAGAAGATATACAAAATTGTGTTTCGTACCGATTAATGCCTAAAAAAATACAAAGTTTCTATCGGACTTTACAATAAAATAAAAAAACAAAATAATTTATCATTCCCACGACATTGTGGTGGTCGTCCACCGAAGCTATATTCTGCTGATTCTCCAATTTCAAGGCGTTTAATAGTTTTAGGAGCCATAAGTACTGCAGTTTCCACTGCAATTAGATTAATAAAGTGCTTAGAGAGGCCCATGGAATCAATGTCAGTGACAAAACAATTCGAAGATGTCTTAACAATGTTTATAAAAAAACATTGTTAAGTCAAAGCATCGTAAGGCTCGATTAAAGTTCGTTAAATCGTACAAAAACTTGACCATTGACGATTGGAAACAAGTTAATTGGTCTGATGAAACTAAAATTAATCTGGTGGTGTCAGATAGACACACATTGACATGGTTTCTTAAACCCGTTGGGGTACAAGATCGCAACATATGTCCAACTATGAAATTTTAGGGGTGGATCATCATCATCAATCGGCGTATCAGTGGTATTAGTTGTGTTCGCGTACTTGATAATTTGTAATAATTTGTACAAATTATCACTGGGAGTTACAGGATTCCGTTCGTTTACTTTTCAAAACTTGTAACGAGAGAGCAAGAGAGTGTTAAAAGTGACAGTTCATAGATAGAGAACATGATATTTTTTACTGGACATTTTTTGTCCAGTAAAAAATATCAACATGAAAAATATTTTTAAAACAAATTGTTGTAAATGTAAACAAAACAAAAAAGTTGAAAATTAACACAATTTACAAGTCTTGCAAAGAAAAGAAGTAAAATATCACAAAACAAACGTTTTAAATTGATTTATAATAAAATACAACTTATTGTTACAAATTGTTGTTAGCGTTCTATTTGGATATTTTTTTAGATTGAGAGTAAATGTATTTTTACGCTCTAAATTAAAGTTACTGGATAATTTTTACTGGAAAATACGCCAACACACTTATTATGAGTACCACATACTGTAATACCATATTGGAGGCCTCTTATCTACAGAGTCTGGATATATTCGGTGTTGAACGTGGTCAACAAGAAATGTTTATGCATGACAATGATCCTAAGAGCTCCGCAAAAATAAAAAACAAGTAAGAAAGTATGGTCGGTCAAGCCCGGCCATATAATACCCTACACTAAGTAAAAGAGCAAAAACATTTTTCTTTTGAAATTTCAATAATTTATATTTTTGAGTGATTTTCGGAAGTGGGCTTTATATGGGGACTATGACCAATTATGGACCGATCACCATGAAATTAGGGCGTGTCTATATGAAAGTTTAACGATTTATGCACGTTAAAGTGATTTTCGGAAGCGGGTCTATATGGGAGCTATGACTAATTATGGAGCGATCGTAACAAAATTTGGTGACATGAATTTTGTATATATAAAACTTATTTGGAGCGCAACTTGTGGAGATACATTTATAAATTAAACATTTATGCCCGATAAAGTCCAATTTCGGAAGGACATTTGTATGGGGGCTAGGTGAAATAGTGGACCGATTTCAGCCAGTTTCAATAGGATTGGTCCTTGGGCCGAAAAATAAAAAAATAATAAAAAATAATATGTACCAAATTTGATCGAAATATCTTCAAAATTGCGACCTGTACTCTGCGCACAAGGTTTACATGGACAGCCAGCCAGCCAACCAGACGGACGGATGGACGGACGGACATCGTTTAATCGACTCAGAAAGTGATTCTATGTCGATCGGTATATTTTAAGGTGGGTGTTAGACTAATATTTTTGGGCGTTACAAACATCTGCACAAACGCATATGGTGTAGGGTATAAATAGGTTTGTTGATAACGAAATCAAACTGGTCGAATGGATTTCCCAGGCCAAAGTTTTATACCCTATCGAGCAACTTTGGACAATTTTGAAACGGAACATTTTTGCCGAAAAAGACTCTCCAAAAGCTGTAGTTGAAATGTGGGAGCGACCTCCTCTAGCAAGGCAAAATATAAGCCCAAACATTTCGGAAAATCTTGTAAATAGTATGCTGGAAAGAATCAAAGCTCTAAAAAATCACGTGGTGGTCATACAAAATATTAATTTTAAAATTACTCTGTTTTTCAAACAAGGGGCAAAACTGTTCACACCGACTTTTGCTTTAAAATTATTATATTGTATTTAATCCAATTTGTAAATTTAGTTTTTATGCTTTGTTTAAGTTAGTAAATTGATACTCTTTTAAAATTAATTAATATTTTTCTTATACTTAGTGAATAATACAATTTTTCTGTAATACACAAATTTCGGGACTTTTTGTGAACGATTTTGTCTTCTACTGTAAACGGGGAGACCATGAAAGAATTTAGCACAAATAGTTATTGCTAATAGTTATGTCCAAAAATTTACAAAATAGGTTGAACTGTTAAACCGTTTTGAATCAAAAAAACATAATTCTTCTTGAGAAATCTGCATTCGGATTTAAATCGTTTTAATAATATCTGGTACTTTTTCAGCTAAAGGAACTTTTTCTATAATAACCCAGTAAAAATTTTGTGAATTTTTGTAATGACAACTAGTTATTTCATGCATTCTTTTGTAAGGAGTGGTGGTTACCCAGCACATTATTTTATTTACTAGAATAAGTACTTATTTTTATACAGACTGGTAATGAACTTTTGCATTTAGCACAGCTATGTAGTGTGTTTGACTGGAAAACGGGAGGTTAGTGGTTCGCCACCTGTCAAAGCCATTAATTTTTTTGTTCATATCATATTCATTTATATGTTGATGTTAAAACTATTGTTAACTTACAATAAAATAACTCGTACATGAGCAGTGAGCAGCTTGACTATCAAACACATGCAAATAATGTGACTGTTCGATTCCCACACAAGGCAATATTTTTTGTGTTTTTTTTAGCTACATATTCATGTTGTGAATTTACTACTTATTTCTCAACTGATTGTAAGTACATTTGTAAGCTTGACCCATGAATTTTTTAAAAATCTCGAACAAAGATAAGTAGTGTTTCAGTCAAATAATAAGTAGTTATGCCTTGGCTCCAATGTTACTTGCTGGCTGACTAAGTAAAGTTTTTGCTGTTTCTGAATGAATTAGAAATCGAATAGCATATTTGCATTTTTCTAAAATAATGAAGCTAAAATACTTGAAATTATCATAACTGAGTTGAGAATGTACAATAGAAGACGGGATTTAAAAAAAACAAGTAAGAAAGTATGGTCGGTCAAGCCCAATAATTCGTATTTTTGAGTGATTTTCGGAAGTGGGCCTTATATGGGGGCTATGACCAATTATGGACCGATCACCATGAAATTAGGTCGTGTGATTTGTGTTTATATGAAATTTTTAAGCGATTTATGTACGTTAAAGTGATTTTCGGAAGCGGGTCTATATGGGAGCTATGACTAATTATGGACCGATCGTAACAAAATTTTGTGACATGAATTTTGTATATATAAAACTTATTTGGAGCTCAATTTGTGGAGATACATTTATAAATTAAACATTTATGACCGATAAAGTCCAATTTCAGAAGGACATTTGTATGGGGGCTAGGTGAAATAATGGACCGATTTCATCCAGTTTCAATAGGCTTGGTCCTTGGACCGAAAAAATGATATGTACCAAATTTGATCGAAATATCTTCAAAATTGCGACCTGTACTCTGCGCACAAGGTTTACATGGACAGTCAGCCAGCCAGCCGACCAGACGGACGGACGGACGGACGGACGGACATCGACTCAGAAAGTGATTCTAAGTCGATCGGTATACTTTAAGGTGGGTGTTAGACTAATATTTTTGGGCGTTACAAGCATCTGCACAAAAGCATAATACCCTCCCCACTATGGTGGTGCAGGGTATAAAAAATGTTTTTCCAATGGTACTTTTAGGATTTTCTATAATAATGAACCTAAAATCAGAAATGTTCTGTGACTACGATGGAACTTATATATTGAAAAGTTTCTATTATTTTACTCCAAACTGTATACACTTCACATTATTTCCGTTCTCTGAGTTTGTTGTTTTTTCATTGCCTACTTTCAACTGGCGTCACACAATCTATAGGGACAATTTTGAATTGAGTGAGTCGGGTTGATGTTGATGTTGGCACCAACTGATAATTATGTTCGCAGACTTTTGGGTTGGGTTTTTTTTACAAACAAACATAAAAAAGAACGAACAAACAAACTGAAACAGAATAAATAACATTTTGGCAAATAATCATAACAACATGACCATATTTTTTATGTACACAAAATACATAATATATGTATGTCTTTATATATATACTTCGACTTTTACATATAAGCGACTACATAAAAGTTCAAGAGTCTAGCATAAACATCATCAGCTGCACAATGATGTGAATGAAATACAATCGAGAATGAACAAAAAAATTAAAACATTCAGCAGTAAAACAGCAAATTAAGCATATACAATTTTTAAAGTCATTTAAGTATATACGACCAAACTCATACAAAAGAAAAGAATCAGTCACATAAATACTCTCATATACAGAAACATACATACACACACACACATACAAATTTGGGTCAAAGGATATTGACCGAGGAAATGGTTATAATATTTCTATTTCTTTATGATTTTTTGTTAAAAAAATATTTCTACAGGAAATTTGTGTTAAAAATTTATCAAGATTACAAAAAGAGCACAAAACATAATCTTTAATTTCCACTAAATAAATATTTTGCGGAGGGGTAAGAAATTATTAACGAATAATTTGTCAGCCAACCTCAAATCAAAATGAGAGAACTTGGTTAACAAGGGATTAAAGGGGTAAGTGAAAGGATATGAATGTAGTTTTGTTCTTTTGCAATAAAATATGTGAATGTGTAAAGTTTTGTGATATGAATGTATGCAAATCTTTATGGTTTTATTTTGGATTAAATGTCAACATCTACAGTAATGGCAAACTTATGGTACAGTGTAAAAATTTTAATTTGTGTGAGTGTAATAGATGGGCTTATATTTATGTAGCAATAAAATGAAAAAAACACTTCCTTTAGATATAAACACATTTATGTAAACTTACTGTTTTATATCAAAAGCCAATCGGAAACTAAACGTTACGTTTAAAAAATCGAATAAATCCAACAGACTTTTTCATATCTTATTTGTTAGACTGTACTTTTAAGTTATATTATTCTTGATAATAGATAATTTAAAAGTGTTCTAAATTTTGCACTTCTCGAGATATTAAAAACAATTTAAACAAAAGTGAAGTTTTATAAAATAAATTTTCGAGTTTAGAATCGTTAGAACCGTTTAGCCGAAGTACGACTTAATTCTTAATATGCCCCAAATTAGAGTACTAGGAAGTAGTCTCATCATTTGAGGTATTCCTACTGACAACGACTCTTTTAATATTCGACTAAGGATATCACATTGAAAACAACTTTTATTGGGCATGGGATTATACCAGTATACCCAAGGCATTATCTAATATGTAGTCTCCCTAAATCCGTATTCGGCACACATAGCTAAAAGGCCAGAACATGATCGTTTACTAACTTGTAAACAGCACGAATGTTAACTAGAATCATAAAAATATCATATAAGAAACAAGAATCATAATCAATAACAATAGAGAAAGAAAGTAACATATTCATCCATTTCCCTCAAATTGAAAATTGCTATCCTGATATCCCCATGAACTTTTCATTCACAATGGTCGATTTTGTTCATAACAACTGTTTATGGTATATAGAATTCCATCTAAAAATTTCACAACATGGTGAATTTTTTTCACATGAACAAAGTTGTTGAGCGAAAAATGAGAAAAGGGAACCTATTTCATGTGAAATATTGATTATTGTTATCCATGTTTTAATTATGCTGACAACTGCTCTCAACACATTCATCATTGCACTCCATAATGAATACGAGACATATAGAGGATCGCACCATTTAAACGGAGAGTTTTATGTTTCCACGGACGATATTAATAAAATATAAAAATTAGCAGTGAATGTTTGTCATTAATATAAATGGTAATTATGTAAAAAACTTTTAAAACATTCGAGTAAATTCGAAGTATTGACATTTCACATGGCGGATAAATTACATTATGTCTCAGTGTTTGATAATGCGACTCATTGAGAAGACACCGTCAAAATTCTCTGTTCTCGCATATCACTGCTAGTCATTCCTATCCAGCAGTGTGCGAATATAATCGGTTATTTACCTAGTAACAATACGAATGGCAACGAAGTTCATAAACATTATTAAATACTTAAGTAGCAATAAACAAATTCAATAGCTGGTCATATTATACCAGAGAAGAAAAGTGCATAATACATGTTTCATTTTTCCTTTATGTCGAACATTGTTTTATATCATTTGCAGGCTCTCACCAGGAACTGAGTGCAATCGGATATTTACTGGAAGATGTGTTTTCGAATATCAACGAAACTCATAAAATAAAATGAGAAACATAACTTAAAATAAGTAACTCCTTATGTATCAATAGGACAGGATCATGTCTTTCTTTTTTATGTGCATATGTACGAGCAATTATGGGTGTCCCTCCCACAACTTAAGCAAGGTTTGAACTGGTAGTTTTCATTGTTGAAATGTTTCACAAATAGTGAAAGTTTGGCGACCACAGTTGAAGCAAAAAAGCAGTGGATGATATTGATATGGACGACAAGTTGTTTCAGTAAGACCATGCCTCATCCCATAAAGGCAATTTAAGGCATATCCCGGTCATGTATTACTTAGTTTTTGTGACCAAAATAGGGCACTTTGATCTAGGGATTTAACACCATCAGATTTCTTTTTATGATATTATTTGAAGTCACCCTCGAATTGGAGGAGGACATTCAGAGTAGCATCAACTGCAATTCAACAAAATTTATGTAAAATGTTCATGGAAAATTTCGACAAAAGTAGCAAAAAAGTGCCCTAAGCCCTGTACCCTGTACTTTATAAAAAAAACTTGTGTTTTATATTTAAATAAAATCTTTTGTAACACACCCAAAGGACACCCTTTATGTACGCTGAATGAAGAAATATCACAGCTTCTTATTATAAAAAAACCAGAATCACTTTCTAAATATCTGTTCAAATACATAAATGTGCTAATGTCATTCAGTGTCGATCATTGATCAACAATAATAAAAAAACATAGGTGTTTGTTCACAAGCGATTAAACAAGGAACTGCTACAAAGAATAGTCAATTAGACTTACTTTTGGAGGACATTTAGTTCCACATTTGCGTAGAAATATGGTAAAATAAAGGTTATAAAAAGGAGATAAACAGGTCAAATTGATACTTCATTACATATTTCAAACTGCTAAATTGATTTACTTTTGGATGACATTTAGTTCCTTGATTTCTAAGAAATATGATATATAAAGTTTAAAAAAGAAGATAAACGGTTCAAACTGATACTTGTTTACATATTTCAATACAATAAAACTGTGGATTTTACATTCTCTGAAGAAAGTACTTTTTGCAAAATTGATCTCAAATTATAATACAAACAGGTGAATTTTGAGTTTCTAGAACTGCTTATAGCTAAAGCCAATAATAACCCAGCTGATTAATTACGAAATTTTTTTAATAAACATGAAACAAAACTGAACCTGCTACTGCTTTAACGATCACTACTGAGTTAATCAGATTACAGGCAAAGCTCGTTATAACGAATTTTATAATAGACCTTTTCGTTTATCATGTTAACATGTTTATCATAACAATTTAAAATTGTTTACATGTTTTTAACAATATTGTGGTCATTTTTAATATATATATGATTGTGGTAACCATGATATGTTTAAGATACCATTTACATGATTATAGCAATCATGTATTTGATTGTAGTAATTAAGTATAAGTTTGTAGCAACCATTTTAATGATGTAATACTTCACCATATTGTGTTGTTCACCGATCATAGTTTCCTAATCTGAGAACAACATGTTACAATATAATGATGAACATGATTGCCATAAACATATATTTATTTATCACAATCATATATGTGATTGATACAATCAAATGAATGGTTACTTAAGAATATTATGGTTGCCATAATCATATAAATAATTACAGTGACCATAATATTGTTAAATAACTATTAAACATGTAGAAATTGTTATGATAAATATGTACAACTATATTTTTTCTGTGGGTGTGAATGTTATTAATTACTTAATCAGACATAATTAAACATATTTTATATTTTTTAGACGACTTTTAAATGGTGTATTTTAATTAAATTTATCCTCGCATAGCTTTTTGGAATAAAAGTTAATTTTCCGAGAAATGGTTCCGATAATTTGTCAAGTATTTTCTCTAAATGTATAACAATATTGAAGTATTTATAATACGAAGAGCTTTTTAGATTATTTAAAAAAATCAATGTTAATTTGTAAACTCAGTCCGATTAAATTTCAATAATGTTGTTCTTCCTTGGACCAGACAAGTATTATCATTGTCATATTGCCATTGGAAAAGAGAAAATATCTATATCAAAGGCTTAAAATAAAATATATAATGAGCATCTATAGCTTGTATCTAGTCTAACATAAGTAACTACAGACAAATACATATATTTCGGATGTAATTAGGATCTGATTGAATGAGTTAAATAATATTCCTTTGATTTTTGTTCAACCTACATAATGTACAGGAAACCAAATGAACCTGGATCTCTCAAAATGAACCAGAATATTAAGAATTTCATACATCTTTAGAAATATAAATATCATCTAGCTGTCATTAATCAGTAATTTAGGATATATTTAAGTTAAGTTTAACAATCACTAAATAAATTAATAAAATTTATGAAATATTTTAATGCAATTTTTTGATAATAATATGAATTTTTTTAAACCTTTTTATTATTTTATAATTCTTTTGATATTTTAATATAATTTCATATTTTTAGCCAACTGATACACAAACGATACTATTTTAAATATTTTTTATTTTTTGCAACCACAAATCGCATAACTTTGGCATTAATTTTTATTGTTAACCGTTATTTGTCATGATTCATTTATTAACACATTTATTTATTTAAATAATTTTTTCTTGGTTTAATAATACTTTTTCATACATTTCTATATTTTTTTGCGACAACTTCCATATAGGAAAATATTCTAACGTTTTTTCTGTTTTAGTACTCGTACATATTTTGTGTATGCACTTAAAAGGCGTGTACCCGTTTAACATTTCACTTTTTTCATACTCGCACATATAGATAGAAAAATATTTTTTCACTACCAGGCAAGATTTTCTTTAAGAATTTCATACATTTTCTTTTAAATTGATTTTTTCTCAAACACTTCAATACCTTTTATTTATTTTTTTTATTAATTTTATGTATTCATTATTTAATATATTCCACACTTTAGCGTATATTTTTTTCTAAATATTTTTATTTGTGTTTTTTTTGTTTGTTTGTTGTTCAATAAACAATTAATATAGCTTTTTAATATTTTGTATACGTTTCGGGGTTCTTATTAGCTGCTGAGTCGTTGCAATTCTATTTAAAATTCTATTCATCGTCACTCAGTCAGTCAAACACCCAGCACACAAAACACCCAGTCAGTCAACCAGCCAACCAGCCTTAACACACAGTAGCATTAGCTCCAACTATGGATTCGTCATATTTGTAAAACTTCAAATGTCTGTGTCTAATATGAAAAATATTAAACTAAACGAAAATGATGAAGAAGAGGCCAACAAAATCGTACTACTCTGCTCATTTTTCGTTACATGCGAAACTAATTTATCCATGGCTTTCACTCACTGTGAGAATAATTTTTTTTTTTGGGATTTTTCAATTGACAATAGAGAGAGAAAGTTTTGTTTTCTGGGCGGTAAAATGGGGGGAAATATAATATTGTGATTGAAAGAAAAGCATACGGTGAGGAGAAGAGAGAGAGAGAAACAGAGAGCGAGCGAACGTTTGTAAGTGTTTTGTAAATATAGGAAGTAGTAATGGTGATGCGTGGGTGGATTTACATTACATTGGATTTACATTACATTGAAAAATTTATAATTTAAAATTTTAATTATCGACTAAACTCTAGTTTTTAATGTGGTCCAAGAAATATACAGACAACCTTGAGAATTAAGCAGGGTCCTCTCCGATAGTATACGAAGGTCGTTAGAAAACTTAATATGTCGCCTATTCCATACCATTGCATACTTAATTATACCTTCCACCACCATAAGTGGTGAATGAGGATATATAAGTTTGTCATTCCGCTTGAAAAGAAAAATCGTATTCTTGGGATGAAAATAAGAAACTTTGCCCAAGTAACCATACCTCTTAAATGTATCCTGATGTTCATTATTTTGACCCAAAGGTCAAATTTTAAAAAATTTGGAGAATTTGACTTAGCATATTTTTCCTAATTTGTTTATTATGACACGAACGCTGGGGCACTTTAAATGTGTCAAAGTGGGATTTTTCAAAATTTGACATTTGGGTCTAAATAAGGAACAGTACGAATTTCCTTGTCACATGGGTGATTTATTTTGAAAGAAGTTAGATTTTGCAAAATAAAAATCAAAAATTTTATGTATTGAGTTACAAAATATTTATATGTATTGATAGATATCCCACTAGTATCAAACTAAGCGACCAAAAAGGTGGCATGTCACAGTGTCCATTGACATAATGACACTCCAAATGTGACATTAAGTCCATGGACATTATGTCACTTTTAGTATTGTCATAATGTCCATGGACAGTAAGTCACTTTGCGTATGGATATTATGACACTTTAAACTCTGGGGAGAATCGAACACCGGCTTTGGTGAAATCACTTTTTCTGTATTTATTATAATTTGCAAGAAAAGCTTCATTTAGCGAAGCCGCCTGCAGCGTTCTATATAGAAGAAAGCCCCTAAGAACGGCCGTAGGCCACCACACACGAAAACTTTATTTGTGAAGACAATTTTTTTGCACTCAGTAGCATGGCGAAACTATTCGGTTTCACAGAAAAGGGTTGTTCTTATTGGCGGCCTGCTGCAGCTCTTAGGGGCTTTCTCCTCCATGGAACGCGGCAGACGGCTTTGCTAAATGAAGCCTTTCTTGCAAATAATTATATTTATAAATATATATGTAATTATAACAAGCTATTTTACACTAATATGGCATTATTTTCATATGGCCTTATTACCTAGGGCCTTATTTCACGGCGCCCATAATAAAAACTTTCTTGTTAAAATTTTTTTAAAAAAATATTTTTTTTGAAGTGGAATTTTTTTATTTTTTCCAATAAAACTTCACTTTTTAAACTTTAAATTTATGACTTCTGAACTCGAGAAAAAAGGACCCATTTTGAAAAAAAAGTAAAAAAATTTTTTGATTTCGGAAAATAAATATCAAAAATATTTTATTTTATTTTTCGAAAGATTGAAGAAATATGTAGCTATCTATAATATTTGAGACACCTTTTGCTAAGAACAATAGGTAATAAGTTACATGAATGAGAAAAAAACACCTGCTTGACGAAAATGTCAAATTTTGACCCCCACTAACTCAGAGAGTTCTCAACCGATCTTGTTGAAATGCATCAAAAGTTGGTTCACTTGACATGAAATCCCTCGTATATTATAGATCCTTATGAAATTATATCTGTGTAGAACTGGTTCTATCTGTGTAGAACCAGAATTATGAACCAAAATGTGAGATAACCAACCTAAAAAAAAATATATTTTTTTGTTATTTGTGTAAATATAGAGCAGATAATACCAATTTTATGCTCGTAATATTTATGATAAAGGGATTAACAGTGATGAAAATTATAAGAATCGGTCAATGATTTCTCATTGCACCTATACAAATTTATTCTCGAAATATGGTTCCATGGTACAAAAATGTCTATAGAATAGCACTATCCATACAAAATTCAGCTAAAAGAAATCACAAGAAAAAATTGTTCGTGGATCGGCACATATTTGACCATAGCTCCATATAAAGTTAACTTCCGAAAATCACTTAAACACATAAATATCGGTATTGAATTGAAATTCGATACAAAAAATCCCCATATATACAAAAGTCGCTGCATCGAATTCTATGAAGATCGGCTCATAATTGTTAATAGCTCTCATATAAGCATCTCTTCCGAAAAACTAAACTAAGTATCTAAAAATTATCATTATCAAACCAAACTTTTACACATATCCGTAATTTATATTTAAAAATCATACTACAGGATATTATGAATATCGGTCCATATTTGATCATAGTTCCCAAATAAGGTCCACTTCCGAAAATCAGTTAAGTGCTCATAAATTTCTTATAAATAATTTTATCATGCTAAAATTCGACACAAATAATGCTCATATAGGTAGAAATCACTGTGCGAATTTTATGAAGATTGGACCATAATTGGTCATAGTTCCCATTTAAGGATCACTTCCGAAAAACACATTAAAATGCATAAATGTATAAAATATATCGATATCAAAATAAAATTATACACAGATCAGTGATTTGTATCCAATAATCATACTACTGGATTTAGTGAATATCGGTCCATATTTGACCATAGCTCCCCTTTCAATTGAAGTCGCCAAGCTTTAATTTGTGCTTTAATTTCAGGAATTTTTACCGAATGGACCACCTAAAGCGTGGTGCTATATATTAATGAAATTATCTTTAAAAAGTATTGTCAGAGATTGTTCTTCCGGGTCATAATAAAGATTCCGATATTCAATTATATTTTATGTGTATTATTTAAAATTCTTTTTCTACTTTTTCTGATTTTTGATTTTTTATGATTTGTTCATAAAAAACATACCTTACAGAACTTCGCTTTAGTTGAGAATCAATCATCCTGAATTTAAACTACAGTAACCGATCTTTATAAATCTTTTTCTATATAAAAGATAAAACTCATATTTTTCAAAGTTTTAAAAGTTGTTTCAAACGAAAATATTTATAATGTTTACCTTTAAGAATATCGCTATTTCACAAAAACAACTGCATAATTTTTTTGTTAAATTTAGTTTCACTGTGAATTGGCAAAAAACGGTCCAAACAAATTTTAGAACAAAATGTCCGCCTTATGTGTTTTGGATCAAAACATATACATATGAAAACTTTGTTCGGACTTACCATATTTTGTTCCTGATAGCATTTAAATGCTCGAATTGAGCAAAATTAGATTTCCCACTGATATTTTATAGAAAAAAAATTATATTAAACAGATAAATGTTTTTATACATGATCTCAATTGGTGAACGTTTTATATTGGTGACGGATATAGTTATACGATTCCACACACCTGAGTAAAACACTATTACTTATTTTAATTCTTTAAAACAAAACTTTTTTCTAAAATCTTAAAAAGATGCAACGCACTTTTAAAAAATTCCCAATTTACCCACTCACAAACACTAAGTACCACTTGACATTTTCAAAAAAAATAAGAAACTAACCCAAACAATTGTTAAAATTTCAAATTACAAAATAATTTTCCAATTACATAATTAAATTTAATTAAATAAAATTTAAATATTTTCTAATTCTCTGCAATAACAAAAATTTAAATTGCTCACTGGCGGACACACAATGTTTTCAAGTTTACTCAAAGTAAACAAAAAAAATTTTACAATTTACAATACACCCGCTCGTTTTAAACAAACTTATTTACAACGCTCACTTCTCTCTGTAACAGACTTAATGCTACAAACTTGTAACGCTCTCGTAATTAATTTCTGGCGCAGGTCTATTAAGAATTGTTTTGTGTTAGAAAAGTTTATTAAACTCTCTATAATAAACAGTAACAATTGTCAAAACAATAGATGGCGACCAAACAGTAGCAACATGAAAATAAAAACAACACCAGCCAGTCAGCCATCACAATAGACAGTTGTAACGAATTAAAAGAAGTGGACGAAGTGGAAGAATGAATAATAAGATAAAACACTTTAATATTTTTATTGTAATAGAAATAACAAAAACAAATCATATGATATGTTGTGAGAATGTTTAGCGTTTGTTTATTATGTTTATGCTAAACATTGCTGTGTGCGCTCGCTACACGCTGCTCATTCTTAAAGTGTTCAAACATAAAACAGATGTAAATACAAATTTGAAGAATTCTTTATAACACTAGGAGATCGGTTTCTGGCATGTGGAGACTACAATGCCAAACATACATATTGGGGTTCGCGATTGGTAAATCCCAGAGGTAGACAGCTGTATAAAGCTCTAGTTGATCGCAAAAATTGCTTAGATTTTGTGTCTCCTGGACACCCAACTTATTGGCCAACTGATCCTAGAAAAATTCCTGATCTAATAGACTTCGCCATATGCAGAAATATTATTCGGAATGCAATATCCACAGAAATATCCTATGATCTATCTTCTGACCACTCTCCTGTAATTATTAATTATTGTGAGAGACCCAACACCCCAAGATTTCCTAAGGACTCTTTGTATTTTAAGACAAATTGGCTAAAATATAGGAAATATATCAGCAGTCATATCCACACAAATCCTAATTTACAGTGTGAGGAAGACATAGATAGGACCGTTAATGACTTCACGTCACTGATTGTTTCGGCTCTGGAACACTCTAGGTGCCAGATCCCTCCAAAAACTAATACGCCTATTTCAAGTTCGGATATTGAAAGACTTCTTCTCGAAAAGAGAAGACTCAGAAGAGAATGGCAACATAATAGATCACCTGCTGCAAAGCAGAGGCTGTCCGCAGCAGTACGAAAACTGAAAAGAGCCCTTCATTTAGAGGAGGATCGCATAAACGAAAAATATATTAAAAGTTTGACGAGTACAAAATACACAAATTTCTCTCTTTGGAAGGCAACGAGGAACATTAAGCCACCGGTAGAGGCACAAAGCGCTTTAAGAAAAGCTGACGGAACCTGGGCACGAAGTGCTATAGAAAAAGCCTCAGTATTTGCTGAACATTTAAGTGAAGTATTTCAGCCCAACTCCACGGCAAATGAGTTTGAACTAGAAGAACTGCCAGCTTCAACAATGTCTAATGCAGCCCAATTCGATATTAGTCCTGAGGATGTTAATAGAGTAATTAAAAATAAATTAGACTTGAAAAAATCACCGGGATATGATTTAATAACGCCATCAATGATTAAGAACCTACCAAATGTGGCAATAATTGTGCTATCTATATTGTTTAATGCGATCTTGAAACTAGGAATTTATCCAAAAAATTGGAAAATTTCTCAAATAATAATGATACCTAAACCGGGTAAAGATTTAACCCTGCCATCTTCTTATAGACCTATTAGCCTACTCCCTTGTTTGTCGAAGTTATTCGAAAAAATATTCCAGGAAAAGATAATACCTTTTTTGAATGATGGAAACATTATCCCAGTACACCAATTTGGTTTCCGTGAACATCATGGCACCATTGAACAGGTCAATCGTTTAACTGGAGAGATTCGAAAATCTTTTGAATTAAAGAAATATTGTTCTGCCATCTTTTTAGACGTTGCTCAGGCTTTTGACAAGGTATGGCATAAGGGTCTAATACATAAAATCAAATGTTTACTACCACTATGTACTCATAAATTGCTGGAGTCTTATTTATCGAATAGACTTTTCAGAGTTAAGTACAATGATTATGTGACGAGAGAATGCAAGATTGGAGCTGGCGTTCCACAGGGAAGTGTACTAGGACCTACGCTATATTTGATTTACACCTCCGACCTCCCTACGTGCGATAAACTAACAATTTC
This sequence comes from Calliphora vicina, assembly GCF_958450345.1. Classification (NCBI taxonomy): domain Eukaryota; kingdom Metazoa; phylum Arthropoda; class Insecta; order Diptera; family Calliphoridae; genus Calliphora; species Calliphora vicina. The sequence continues at coordinate 46,756,600 of NC_088780.1, forward strand.
AACATTTGCTGATGATACCGCCATTATTAGCTCAGACGAAAACCCACTCATGGCATCTAGTCAACTACAGAATTACCTCGTACGTGTGGAGTCATGGTTGAAAAACTGGCGAATAAAGGTAAATGAGCTGAAAAGTAAACATGTTACGTTCGCTCTAAGGAGAGAAATTGCCCACCTGTCACACTCAACAACGTTAATATACCGCAGTCTGATTATGTCACCTACCTTGGTATTCATCTAGATAGACGGCTTACTTGGCGCCGACACATAGAAACCAAGAGACTTCACATGAAGTTAAAAGCCTCTAGCTTTCATTGGTTAATCAGTGACCAATCAAAATTAAGCCTTGAATATAAAGTTATCCTGTATAAGACCGTTTTAAAACCAATTTGGACATATGGAATTCAATTATGGGGAATGGCTAGCAACACCAGTATTGATCTTATACAGAGGGCCCAATCTAAAATTCTTAGGACCATGACGGGAGCACCATGGTACATAAGAAATGAAAACATCCACAGAGACTTAGAAGTGACATTGGTAAAGGAAGAGTTCGAGAAAGTCCGTGAGAAATATATTGTGAAGCTGCGAAACCATCCCAATTCCCTTGCAAGACAACTTGTGCAGACCCAAACCCGATCCAGGCTCCGTAGAGCAGATCTACCACCCCGCTAAGATGAGTGACAGTTTACCATAATGGCTCTCTTGCTGAAGAGCAAATAGTTTTAATTTTAGTTATAAGATTTAAATACTTATTGTAAGGTCAAAATAGACAGATTCAATAAATCAATAAAACGTTAAAAAAAAAAAAAAAAAAAATTTGTTTATGCCCAGAAAGGGGTCATTTGGCTGTGTTCCATGAGCATTATTTTCGAATAAAATTCGTAAGTTTCATAAACGTACTAGAACGGAACGGAAGTTGACAAAAGCTTTTGTATCAGAATAAGTAAACACACATATGAAAGCTTTTCTCTAGCTTTATAAACGGTAATAAAGTTTACAAATTTGAATTTATAAAAATTATTTTTTGCTTTATACAAAAATTGCCAATATTAATTTAATATGGGATTTTAAAAGCTTTGTCTCACTCGAGGTAGTCAACATTGACAATTTTTCACAAAAATTATTTTTTTAAATCTTAAAAGTGAACTTTTGCTTGTAAGTGGATAATATACATACTTTTTTTGTACTGACCAAATTATTTTGGATTTCATTAAGAAATTCACAATTATTCGCCGGAGTTTTTAGGATTAATTTAAAAGCTTTCCCACTCGAGAAAGATATTTTAACCATATTTTCTAGGAATTTCCGAATTTCCTGTTATGGCTTCAAATATGAAGTTCAATTTCGATAAGAACATATGAGAGTATTGGCCAATTTTGTTCAGAAAATACTGAATGGAATATATTTCGAATAATAAAATGAAAGTCAGAAAAGGAACAATAATTCGAAAAATTTAAATGCTTTATTATGTTTGAATATTTATAAACTACTAGCTCGGTAGCGAGGTTCCCATATTTTTTTCGAGACTTATCCCCATTAAAATTTTTCATCCCTGAAATTCCCCAAAAATGTCCCCAGTTTGTGATATCCCCAAAAATCCCCAGTGTAAATACTAGTACAATTTTAATTCATACATATTTATATGTATTTTATTTGTTCTACAATTCTTTTTTATTTATGTAGTATGCATGTATAATAATTTAAAAAATATAATATAAATATACATATATCAAGGTTACTTATTTTAAAACAAATTAAATATTACACAAAACGTTATATTTTTAACAAACTATAACCAACTGTAAAAGAACTCAGAGTGTAATTTTCCATTTAATTTTGAATTTTTGAATACCCTTCTTTATATACATACATTTAAATTTCAGATTTCACAGGTGGAATTATGCTTTTTTGGCAGTTTTATTTTTTGCCATTTTGAACGTTACAAATTCTTCTTCTAAAACAAACATTCACGTCTATTGATAACACATATTAACAAGGATTGCCAGTATAAAATGTCAAATATCATATTGTTGAAATTTTACGACTTATCAGACTTAAAGTGCAATGTTTTCTTTCGATTTTAAAATATTCTCTTACATAAATTAAATAAAACAATTCAATATACAAAAAAATAAAAATCCCCAAAACATGCAATATTTCCCCAACTGTTCCCCGTATCCCCAAACCCAATTATTTATCCTCATTTACAAACTAAAATCGGTCAAGCCCGACCATAAAAATATTTTTCTTTTAAAATATCAATAATTTATGTGAGTGATTTTCGGAAGAGGGCCTTATATGGGAGCTATGACCAATTATGGACCGATCATCATAAAATTAGGTCGTGTGATTTATGTCTATATGAAAGCTATTTATGTTGAATTTTGTATATATACCAACATTTTTAAGTGATTTAAGCACGTTAAAGTGATTTTCGGAAGCGGGTTTATATGGGAGCTATGATTAATTATGGACCGATCGTAACAAAATTTGGTGACATGAATTTTGTATATATAAAACTTATTTGGAGCGAAATTTGTGTAGATATATATAAAAATTAAACATTTATGACCGATAAAGTCAAATTTCGAGAGGACATTTGTATGGGGGCTAGGTGAAATAATGGACCGATTTCAGCCAATTTCAAAATTGCGACCTGTACTCTGCGCACAATCTAAGGTTTACATGGACAGCCAGCCAACCAGACGGTTGGCTCGACTCAGAAAGTGATTCTAAGTCGATCGGTATACTTTAAGGTGGATGTTAGACCAATATTTTTGGGCGTTACACACATCTGCACAAACGCATAATACCCTCCCCACTATGGTGGTGTAGGGTACAAAAATCAGCCAAATCGCTCCAGCCGTTCTCACGTGATGCCATTACATACATGACCATTTAATTTTTATATATATAGATGAGAGTTATCTCAACAACCGATTTCTGTTAGTAACAATCTGTTATATAATTAACACACATCTTGATATCCGAACAGTTCCAGTATGATGCAATAAATTGGACAAATTAGATTGTTGTCTCTTTTATTGGCTTTTGAAATCGCCTCCCTGATAATTGTATGTCACATATGAGCCTGACTGTATGGTCCTTGTTTTGATGGAGATAGTGCCAGTGGCTATATAAATGGTTATGTTTTTTTTATCATAATGTAGACTCTAATCGTACTTGGAGAAGTTTCTTATATACAAACATGATCCTTTGACACAAATGAACTCTTTCCTCGCAGAAGCAGGACAAGTGACATTGTTTTGTATAGGTGGCGATAAATTTTAGTTATATATTTAACTTGCTCGCTGTGAACAATTCTGATGTTGAGATCAGCCAAAGGACCTCGTTCGATTCTAGTAATGTGTCTTCACCTTCTGTTCATCGATTGCATATCCGCGTAGTCAGATGAATTAGCAGATTCGGACATTTGGTCTCTTTGAACAATTCGTAACAATGAGAAACCGATTTGGTGGTATATGCCTTGAAACGCCTTGTCAGGGTGGTATTATGTTAGGATACATGGAGAAAACTTAATTGTATCTAGCTTTGAAGGATAGCTCGGGTATCCACCTCCTAATAGTTTCGTCATTTTATAAGAATCTCATGCATTAGTCTGGCATATTATGAAACCCTTTCCTTAATAAGAATATAATGCATTACTTTTATCCATCTTTGCCAATTTAGCATTTTTAGTGCACTTTTTAAACGCATTTAGGTTTGTACTTTTCTATATTTTTCATCCGCCTTCTTCAGAGGGAGGTATATCCATGAGAAACAAAATTAAAGCAGATTACGAGAGTGGATCAAAAAGTTCGTGCCTTTTTGAATAAAACAGTTTCATTTAAGCTTTATGCACTTTGTCCAACGTTTTTCCAATTTTTTTTTATCCCAAAACTAATTTTTTTTTCAAGACCATCAAAATAGGAATTCTTTGTGAGATGATTTCATAGCTAGAGTCAAATCTCTTTCCGCCGACAGATTTCTTCAGGTTTGGAAACCAAAAAGGGTCACTCGAGGCTGAATCCGGAGAATAGGGCGCAAGAGGGAGAATTTCGTATCCTAAGTCATGGATGTGTACCGTTTTGTACCACTGAGTCATGTGAGATGCCTTTGGCTTCCATAATCTCTCGCACTTTCAATCTCCGATTGACCAAAACCATATCGTGATTTTTTCAATTGTTTCGGGTGTAGAGAACTCAACTGGACATCCAGAACGTTCGGCATCTTCCGTGCTTGTACGGCCACAACGAAATTCAGTAAAGCTATTTTTTAACATTGTAATTAATGATGCTGAGTGTTCATAGTATTTAACCAGCTTTCATTAAAGCACTTTTTTAACATTGAAATTGATGGTTCGAAATTCACTTTTTTCCAATTTTTCCTCACGTCACTGCTATCAATGGCTGTCAAACACAAACTTATTCAAATTCTGTCAGGAGTCAACTGACAGATAAGTCGCGGACTTATTGACCGTATAATTCATAAGTATATCAACGGCGCACAATGGGGTCTATCGGAGATAATGTGTTAACAAATCTGCTGAAGTACTCATCAAATTGCAAAATGATGTACGGACGTATCATAAAGATGGACATAGGCCTTCATAAAATGAAACTAATGAGTACCTTTTTAGAACATAAATTGAGATACAGGGTGTCAGTGTCAATCACCTATGGTTTGCAAAACGATGTTCAGCTAGTTATTTATGCAATTATGGATAGGTTTCAGTGAATTTTACGTTGTTATAAATCAAGTAAATAGGAGAATGAAGAAAATTATGTTGTGTTATGTGGAAATGAGTCTCTAAACAATTTCGCCCAATTTGATAAACATGTCTAAATGATTTTCACTGAAATTAACAATATTTTAGCGTATGAAAACTTTAATTTTAATCTTGTGTTCAAAATTTTGGTACTAAAAATTTATATTTTTAATTTAGAGATTTTTTAACTCAAAAAATACATAATACAGACGTTTTTATACTCTACACCACCATAGTGGGAAGAGTATATTGGGTTAGTGCTGATGTATGTAACGTGTAAAAATATTGTCCCAACACCCACCTTAAAGTATACCAAGGATCAGTTTCTGAGTCAAGTCCGTCCGTCCATCAGTCCAACAAATCTATATAAAAAAGTGTTTGATCTTACTTAATAATCAGCTAAGATCCCTCTGGCTTTGGCGACCATAATTATAGTACCAAGCCTTCGAGTTATAATAACATGTTAGTGTATGTTAATTTTTATCTTTCCAGCTTGTTCTCGGTCAAACTAAATCATTTCCTACAATAATTTCTAACAAATTGCTTCGACAAAAATATAATTGCAACTTTGTTTCAACATAAATGACAAAGTTTAGTCATTCCTACAATACATTTAGGAATGAAAACAAAATTTAAATTTTTCATAAATTTTAAAACAAAATACATATTTCCGCAAAATTTATCAAAGCCAATTAACAGACAGACATACAAAAATTATCATTTTGAAACGTGTAATTCCCACACTTTAATTGCGATTGAATAATTGTTGGCAATTACAATTTAAAACTGCTTACAAAACTACATTTGTTTATTGCATTTGGCAGAAAACAAAAAAAAAATAAATAAAAGAGTCTTAAAATCCAAACAAATCAGTAGTTATAGTGTGGTGGCATTAAAATAAATTTGACAAATTAACAAAGATACAAAAGCAAAATTTCTGCTAAAATTCTATATTTAAAATGTATGTATAAAAATAAAATCAGACATGCAATTTATTGTAAATTGCATACAATCTTAATATGACTGATTGCCACAAATAATAATAAAATAAATAATAAAAAAAAACAACAACTTTAACGGCAAATAGCAACAATATATAAAGAAACACTTTAAAATATTTCAAAACATTATTTAGAACTTATGCGGATTACACTAAGAGAAATATATGGAGAGTTTTGCAGCATATTCTAAAAATAATGTAGAAATTTAACAATTGATATAAATAAGCCAATATAAATAAATTTTATCTCAATAACATTAACACAAAGTCTGGTTTGTATGAAAGCTGTCAGTTTAACTTTAGGTTAAAACATAACTATACATTGTGATAATGGGGTAAATAAAGTACTTTCGAGGAATTAAAAAAAAGAAGTAGAATTTATAATTTGGCATAGTTAAAAAAAGCAAACACTGAATTTTACCCAAAGTTGACATACGATGAATATTTCTAATAATATGATCTGGATTTTGTTTTAGAAGTGATAAAAATATGTAGACATGCATACTAGGGTGGCCCTTAATAAACAAAAGTTAGATTTTTGCCAGTCTCACTCCCAGTTTGGTGAACATAGGTAAAAAAATCATCCTGAAAATTTTTTTGGTAAATCGGATGGGGCGTGGCGCAAACCCTCTGAAGTTTTGAGATGACAAGGGGAAAAATGCAATTTTTTAAGTTTTTGTAAAAATTTTATCATTAAAAATTACTTTTGCAATTTAATTTAAAATAATAGAAATGTGTACGTAGTTGTCGTTATAATGATACATGAAAAACAGAAATTGGTTAAAAAATTTTAAAGTTTAAAAAATTTTCCCAGGCCATTAACCTGTTCAGGCCACTACTTAGAACAAGAAATGTAGGAACAAAATTAACATATTTTGAGAAATATTAAAATAAAAGATAATTTTCACTTAAAATATATACATATTTACTTGTATATGAGTTTTTTGCTTCGTAGGATAGCTTTAACCTATTAGCAGATATAACCAAAAAAATATATTTTTTTAACTGCAGTTTCAAAACTCCATTTTAAAATTTTTAAAAATTTTGTAAAACATTCTGAAATTTGTTTAGCAAAATTTTTAAAAATTTGAAAATGGAGTTTTGAAACTGCCGTTAAAAAAAACATATCTGCCAATAGGTTAAAGCTATCCACCGTCTCATTTGGGATTTATTGAGAAATAAAAAATATTGAAAAGGTATAAAAATATCTCCTATAGTTTTTCCGTACCTGCGATTTAAGTTTTGCAATTTTCGAGAAAAAAAAATTATTTGGCCATATTTTGGCGAATGAGCTCAATTTCCTTACTGTAATGAATTTTAAGTAGAACCTATTCAGAATATTATAATTCTAAATATACTCGGAAAGCTTTGCTAAAAGTCGAAAACGTTAAACCTTAATTCGTGAAGGTCAAAGGTCAATTTTTTTTAAATATTTGGAATTTCTAATGGAAATATAGCGAAATGTTATTTATTTTTCGGCCGATTTTTATGAAACTTAAGAAAAATATAATATGAAGTCTAGTATTTATAATAACAGCTCAAAAATGGAAATTAACCCTTGATGGTACTTGGGGTTAAAATAACCTTTTAAAATCATAAAAAACCTTGTCAGTTTAAAAATTTTTCACAATTTTGACCACGCATTTTTTAAACAGCAATATATTGTGTTTATACCTCACGTAATTAATATTTTATTGAGGATTTTTAAAGAATACAATTGATTTTAACCCATAGTGTACTTTTGATTTATTAAATTTTCATATTGACAGTATTTTTTTTCATATTGACAGTATTTTTCGTGATTTTAAAAGTTGAGTGTCATTTTAACCCCAAGTGCAATTAAGGGTTAATTTCCATTTTTGAGCTGTTATTACAAATCCTAAACTTCACGATATAGTTTTCTTAAGTTTCATCAAAATCGCCCCAAAAATATATATAATTTCGCTATCTTTCCATTAGAAACTCCAAATATTGAAAAAATTTGACCTTTGACCTTCACGAATTAAGGTTTAACGTATATATGCATTGCATATATTTATTGCTGATATTATTATATTTTCAGCTTTTAAGAAGGTCAAATTTAAAATTTACCATTTTGGAGGCATTTTAAAACGACGTATTTTTCGTAATATGTCGTTATCAAGTACCTATGATCAATTTAAATTGTCCAAACTATTTTAATATTCATTGACATTTTTTCTTCAAGTGCATATTACATATGTAGAATACTATTTTCCAAAAAACGCTGTTTTACGACAACAAAAATCTAAACAAAAAAAAAAAAATTGCATAACTTTACTGTTTTGTATGTAAAACACTTGAAATTTAAAATTTTCTGTCCGTCCATCCATTTGTCTGTCGTGCTGTCTGAAAACAGTTTGAAAAATATCAAAACAAAATTTAAAAATTTTCACAACAAATGACAAGAATTCAAATTGTTAAAGCAACAGACATAGTCATACACTCGTTACATACACATGACAAAAACCATTAAATATATGGGTTATACATTTGGAATATAATCTATTGTGGCTGCTGTGACTCACTACTACTGCCTGCCTGAGTGGTGAGAAAAACACACATACAAATCAAACAAACAAGCAAATGAAAAAAATCGCCAAAAATTATATTAAAATCGAAAATATAAACGTTTTAGAAACGCTCCTTTTTTTTGGTTGTTGGTAATTTAACTTGTGTTTAACATGCCATTAGGGAGGTGCCACTAATGCACTCCACACACACAGAAATGAACGACAATCAATATTTGTTATAAGAATTCTAAAGAAACTGAAATAAAAAAAAACTAAGAAAATCAAAATAATAACTCGTTTATACATATAATTTATATGTGTAACTGACCACCTTAATTTGGTCAAATATGTAGATGTCTAAGAGTGTGTTTATTGATGTTTATTAATCCTTGAAGTGGGATGAAAAATTCTATATTTTTATTGAAAAAATCCTCTATAATAAGATCGTATATATATATCGTTGTCTCATGACAATATCTCACTGACCCGAAGAATACCATAATTCCCATTGTGATACCTTATGTCTATTGTATCATTCGTCATATGCTTCTTGTCAATAGATACTCTTCAATCATAGCTTTGTTCTAATGAAAGTGTAAATCCTACTCAAATCACACTTACAGAGACAGGTCTCATCATTAAGTTTTATTGAGTAAACATAATACGTCTTAACTTCCCAAATATCAGACAACGACAGAAAAGATGTCATGTTGTCTCCTATCCTTCCTCGTTGTTGCAACTTCCACAAAAGTAGTTGGAAGTCGCATTCTATGAGCCTTTTTAGGCTGTGGATTATATTGGCGTCCTCTGGATTATCGTCCGATTCCTTCAGGGTGTCCTCATCTTCAGTTACCACCGGTACAACAAAGGAAGTTCCCTCGTTGTTGAAAACTCCCACAAAAGTCGTTGTAAGAAAGTCGCATTTAGGCTGTGGATGATGTTGGCATTTTCCACCATTATAACAAAGGAAGTTCCCACTAGTCCTGAAACCGATTGGTTGTCTTCTTTGTCATATCAACAAAGCTCATTTGGTTCATGCATTCCGAAGTTTGGGTGCAACAAAGGTTCCGGAAGAAGACGGTTCCAAAGCAATAGAACCCTATGTCTTCCTAAGTAGTGGCAGGGAGTCACTGTTTATTACATTTATGACTTTTCTGAAATTCTCTTCATATTCAGTAACCTTAACTACTTCCAGGCTCGTGAGGGTAGCGGATGATTATGACTGGAATCATAAAGATGAATTTCGTCCACTGTGGTATTTTGGCTTCGAAAATAGCGACAGACCAAAGCAATAGCGGTTTTGTATAGCTGCGCTGAACGATCGCCTGTTCAAGCTATAAGCTTGATGTGTTCTTGGTACTAGCTAACATCTTGGCATTGTGTCTGTGATCCGGGATGCTCTCCAAAAAAATTCAAGAACACCCACAAAGTCGTGAGACAACCAATTTCTAGTAGTTTTTGGCAACCCCTTATAGAGTCTTACCTGCATGCATGTTTAGGAATATTAGGTTCCTTGAAGAGTCCTCTTCGGACAGAATCTGGATTGACTTGCTAGCATCTGAAGTAGAGATTTTGGCGGATTGGATCCCATTCGGACTTCTAGAGCCTTTTCGGTACCTGATTTCGAAAAACCACTCTGTTCCAAGTTCGGGTTTCGAACGACCGCACTATTAGCAGATCTCCTAGCAGATTATTGTGCTTGCATTCCACTAGACGACTAGTTGCAGAAAAATAAAAGCAGCCAACAACCAAGGTTGCAGTAGTTTGGTTTCCGGAGATTATGATGATACACAGGCTGTTATTTTATATAGGACATATCGTCCCCTTAATAAAACAATTGTATAAAATTGTTTGCCATTTCGAAATAATTGAGTTTAAAATTTTCGTGTTAGTAGATATCTGGAACAAAAGTAATATTTCAATTGATCTTTTGACCCACTTTGTGGAAGTAGAATTTGTAGATTCTTATTATGCAATGAAAAAAATTATGGTGTATATGCTTATACACTATTGTTTTATTCCCAGGCCCCCGATCCACAAAGAATATACAAGTTGTCACTGAGGGTCAACGGACATATATAGGTGACAACTAATAATCCTCCCTTTTCACAATAATTATTACTAAAAAAATCTACCACGCTGAAATAGATACTCACTCAAACAAGCCTCAACTAACGCTGTTCTTTATAGTGTTAAAACTTTATTTATTAAATAACACTTTTTTCGTTTGCATACATTGAACTTCATTTTTTTCCAATTTTTTTTGGTGAATAATTTTTTTTTATAGTATTTTTTGCACATGTGTAATTTACTCGAAATTTACAATGAAAACCATCTATCACACACTGTGTGACATGTATGGTCGAGATATAAACGAAAAATCGCAACATTTCGTTGCAAACAAGTCGAAAAAATCTTACTCTGTTATTATTTATATAAAAAAAAAAAAATCATAATGCCAAAAAGGAGAAAAAGAAGTAAATTTATATCATTTAGCATAAGATGTTGTTATGTATATTAAATTTGTCATTTCATTTGTGAGGTATTATATTTTCAATAACCTCAATTTAAATTATTAAGCGATACAAGAATTTAACTTAAAAAGATGTCTATACAGGGGAAAGTTATTTATGTTTTGAGATATGACAACAGCAGTGTGCATAATAAGATCATGAAGATCGTTGACATTGGGCAGATAATCTAAAAAACCATATTGATACTTACTAATTGGTTATCTTAGTATGAGTCATTTCCAACAAACTTTAAACATTGGTCCAGGGAAATCCTGTTTGAGCAGTGTACCCAGTTGGTACACTTTTCATTATAAAGCTCACAAGTCAACCTTAGCTCAACGACGACAACCGACGCCATGCAGAGCATTCGTTAATGCGGGACTGTGATATAAGAAGTGTTAAATGCTTTCCTTATCGTTCTCTTATCCGCAACAGAAATATGCCTTCAGTACACTGTGGTTCCAAATCAAAATCTAGGTGGACAAAATTATGAAAATCGTTATCTTCAGAATTTGGAAAAAATACGTTTTTTCGGAAGCTGACAATCTGCTCTCCTCCAATACAAATGGGTTTTTCAATTGGACATTTCATTTTCTCTACAGAAGCGCCAGAAGTTCAACAAATTTTGAATCATATTTTCGTTAATTTTTTTAATATTTTACTGCTTTACAAAATTAAATATATCTCAATTGTTTTACCATATAGAAATTCATACTTCAAAACATAGATAAACATTGATATAGGCTTTTATTAAGTGTATATGTTATATTTATGGGCCTCTCCATTTTCCTGTTATAGTCCTTTAAACTTGGGACTCAAATATACTGATATTTTTTTTTTCTAAGAATGTTATATAGCTTGCCAAAAAAAAAGACCGTCGAAGCCCGTCCAATGACTATATTTAAAGAAACTTCTGGGGAATGTCTTTGTAAACAAATTGTAGCCGCCAGAACCCGCCGAAATACTTTTTTTTTAAATTTTTACGGAATGGAATTTTTAGAAATATTTCTTTATTTATTATTGATTTTTATATATCTAGACCCTACTGTAACTTGAAATATAGTAAATACACATCTTTTTAAAAATTTACTTTCAGAAACACATGGAAACGTATTTTTTTTTATATTTTATTAACGATTTTTATATGTATATCTAGACCCTACTGTAACTTGAAAAAAAGTTTATATTGATCTTTTAAACATTTTTTTTTGGCATCGGAGATACCAATACTATATGAAAAGAGAGCCAAATAATTTTGTCCACCTAGATTATGATTTGGAACCACAGTGCGTATATGAATCTCGACCTTAAAAATATTGCTATGTTTTATACACAATAGCTCATAATATATGTAGATCTATCTGGAGACATCTGTATGAAAGCTAATGAATCTCCTTCTATCACGAAGACAATGTAGCCAATCATCCCGGTAACAGTGATTTTCGTATCATCAATTTTGAACCTTAAGTTTATAGATTTTTCAAATTTACAAATTCCATAATACTAGATGCAGAAGTATATCTAAGAATTCTTACAAGAGTAAAGAATATTGTTACGTTTTAACCTTTTAAAAACGTTTGGTTTATAACCGGATACTCTTGATTGCAAATTAAAGCCGTTTAGTAGTTTGAAAATGGTAACAACTCTTTATTTATTCAAATGTACAAAAACAACAGAATTAAATAGTCACTCAATGTTTTTTATATACGTTTGTAAATTCGCTGAAATACAGACACAATTTATAATGTACACGAATTTACTTGAAAAACACAACACACTTTAAGGCACTCAGTTAATGTTTATTCGAAAAGCGTCTCTGATAAACTCACGCACGACTGCAACCTCTGCCACTATTTATAATACTGCCATCTGCAGATCTACCACACTTTCAGATCCTATTGTGATATATCATTTGTATTGTATTAGTGTTTTTTACTGTTTTTTTTTGGTGAAAAAAATAGACTTCTAACTTGTTTTCTATGTATTTTCATTAGTTTTTAATTCCCGGGATTCCCGACTAAAAATCCAGGGAATGGGGTAGTGAAAAATTGGCAAAATTCCTGGGAAATTTGTACCGGGAATTCCTGGGATAAAAACCTTAGTCGTTACCTATTTTCCTAGTTCCAGTACAGTGCTGGTACGAGAATAAAAATAAGTTGTTGAACTGAAACTCAAAATTTCAAATGTAAATTTTATGGGCAAACTTAAAAGAAGATGTGGAACTGTGGGATTATATGTTAATAAATAGATTCTTGCTTGCAAATTTTACATTTCTTACCAAAGTCCTGTCAGTATTAAAAAACAGTTTGTTAACGAACAAACCTTTTCTAGAATATTATATCTTATATATACATATAAATAGGCCACACGTTTTTTTGTGGTACACTTTTAAGTATGTTATTGTCCACCAATATTGATGAAATCTATATGGTTTAAAAGATTATTTTCTCTAGATGTGCACAATATAATTTTTTTTAAAAATTCTTTCCATAAAAGTGTTAAAAAAGCGTTTTAAATTTGCTTGAAAAACAACAACAACGTGTTTATGCACATCTAAATACACATGTATTTGTGCACAAACGTGAAAAATATGTTTGCGTATACTCAAAGTAACTGTATCATTTTGTTATTAGTGGTCGAATTTTGACCACCAGGCGATCCTAGTATTTTTTATTTCTTTAATGTTTTGTTTTGAATGTAAAGTCTATCATAAGAGATGTTTTTAAATCAAATCATAGGCTCTAGAAAATCCAAAGTGTTCCTCCTGAGGGATTCATGTTAACGTCGCACAGTACATTTTTCTCTTATAAACAATGGACAATAATAGGAGTTAACGTAGACAAATAAAAATTGGTTTACTATTGTACTTTGATAAGTTGAAGAAGAAATATACCTTTTTAAAAAGTCAGTACAAGGACACGTATAGCTCTCATATATCCTGAGCACAGTTGAACTCTGAATATTATAAAATTGTGTCATTATTTTTCTCAATAAATTTAATGTTGAAAATGTTCTATTGGGTGTATGTATGATTTAAAAATGTGAGATATTTTAAATTTGGTAGCATTTATTTTGAAACATTTGTACATATTTGGCTTTGGTGACGATTGGGCTGGTTGACCGGGCTTCACATACGATCCCTTAAGCAAGTCACTTGCTGAAGAACTACTGCAATCATTTGCTGAAATATTTCCGCTCAAACCATAACTGGCGGAAGTCTGCTTCCAGAAGTAGTTTGTAGAAGTTTTTACGACGAACTTGTTGCATGAAATTGCAAACGCGTTTCCTTCCTTACGAATGACAATGTAAAAATTTCTTGTAGCAAAATAAGATTGGCATATGGGCAATTCCATATCATCGTACGTGACATTTGTACCCCTATAGAGTGGAATGGATTTTGCAAAAATAAGAGTATCTGAAAAATAATTAAGAGGGTACTATATTTTAAAATAATAAAAAGTTCTTTCGAAATATTGTTGTCCAAAATATTGAGCGAAATAAGGGTATATCGTACGTGACATAAAACGGAACTCATTTTGAGGTACATGTAGAAATATGCGAAAATATTCGAATCGTGAGAGGATATATTTTTCCTTTACAATCTATCATATTTAAATAAAAACAATCTTTGGATGATTTTATAAAAAATACTTTTGCCTTTAATAAACAATTTGACAATAGCAAAAAAACAGTCAGAGTCAAATTCATTTCATACTACAAGCTAATTGGGAGCCTAGATTTCGCCACAATTTTAGCCTAAAACATACCTAAAACATTAAAAAATTAAATATAATCAGTTTAAACTATTATTTTTGTCTTTAAAATGTTGTAATATGATCAAAATACTTTCACATAGTAACATTTTATTATATTCTCCTATTCAAATCTTCTTGAAAAAAAGTTTCAAGGGTTTTTGTGTTTTCAGTAGTGGTAGCGATTCTCGTGGAATTGCGCATATTCCGTCGCAGTATATTTAATTAAAAAGATACATCAAATTAAAAAAAAGAAACAAAAAGAAGTGCTTGGGTGAGAAATTGGGTGTTGCGTGTTGATTTAAGTTTGCAAAATACATTACTTGAAGAATGGCGGACTGAGAATTCCAAGCAGCTGAATAATTTCCTGAGAAAGTCTAATGATGATTTTAAATACATTTTATCTTTAATTCAAACAAGTATTCAAAAGCAGGATACTAAAATGAGATTGGCTATACCTCCAACAGATCGGCTTTTAGTTACACGTCTAAAAAACACTAAACTTAACTGAAAACAGAAGAGAATACCACAAACCGTTTACCCGACTTTTTCTGCAAGTCTTCAAAACACTTGCAAGCAACGAACACGTGTTTCCATATAATTGCTGCAAGTAAATTCTGTAAAACTTCTGGAAGTCGAACTTCCACAAGAAAACTTGGTAGTAAACACACGGCTTTACGCTTCGGGTTATCGTAAGATCCATTTTTCATCGCAAGTACTGATTCGCAGCAAAAATGATTTCCTTTTATAGAGTGCATGCAAAATCGTCTTTAAAGGTCTCTCCGCTTCAATTTGTACAATTTCCCTGCTTTTGGATGAATCCTACTGCTCGCAAACGTTTTGAAATTACTCCTTGATTTTGTATGGAGTAATATGTCCAATTCTTGGTCTTTAAACTTGTTTGGCTGACATGTGCGATTTTTGTCTTCCCTGTCAAAATCAGCACTTCTCAACTAAACAAACAATCTCTCGCATAATGAAACGGATGGAAAAAATTCACCATAGGCTTTTTTGAGCAATTAGTGGATTTCAGAAGAACTTTTTTTCAAATTAGGCACAAAATTCGACATTTTCGAAGCAAAAGAAAAACTTTGTTTGAAGTCATACACCCAATATTTTAGCGACTTCTACTGACGACTATAAGCGATATTTGTAAAAATAAATATATGAACAGATTTTGAAGATATTTTAAAGATTGCTATGCTTTTGTTTTCTGCTAATGCTACCTTCCCACTATCTGAATTCTCATCCGTCTTCAACAATTGAGATACATTCTGGGAGTGTATTGCCACTTCAGATGAATAATGAATGCGGATCGAATAAATTCGAAATTTCGAACAAAAAAGACAGACTCTGGTGGTATTCGAACCAGCAAACTTCAGACTGACATACTAACGCGTCATCATTTGATGGACATATGACTTCAAACTAATTATTTACTATTTAATTTGAATAAAATAAGAGGAAAAAAGGATATTTAGTATTTCTACATTAAAATAATAAAATCAACTAACTAGATTAGTATAGAGCATCTAAAATTCGTTCATTTATTTATACTTTAAATTTGTTGATCATTTATTCATCTAAAAGAAGCAATAAGTACGACATAAAAAAATATTCAAAGCAAAAAATAAATAATATAAACCAAACATCATATGACTTGTCATATGTATGTTAGGTTGGTTGGTTTGTTTCATTGTTGGTTGGTAGGTACTACTATTCCAATGAACTACTCTACCTCATGTCCAATTGGTATGTGCGCTGGGTGATTGATGAATGTTAAAAATTTTGTCACTGTTGGGTGCCATTAGTTGTTGTTTAGTTTATTTGGCCCGGTCTCACACAGTGTGATTTTGCAAATGTTTTTACTTTTTTTTTGTCCATACTTGATTCTTTTGGTGGTTTATTATAACATTTTTTTTGATCCATCGTTGCTGGGTGTTTTGTTAGTGGTTTATTTAGAGTTTTTGTTTGATTCAGTGTTGATTTGTAATTTGCATACAATTTTGGTTTATTTATTTTTGTATTTTTATAAATAATATTTTTTTTTGGTTTTGTCTTTATAAGTAATAAATATACTGTTATTGAACTATTTTGTATATAGTGTTCTTTGATTAAATAAAGAAAAAAATATATCAAACAATATAAATGAAAAAATATGTAAATAATGTCAATTTAGTAATTTTTGCAGTTTTTTGGTGTTGCTTAGTGTAATTTAGGGGTTTTCAACTAAAGCATATGTTCACAAGAAATTCAAGGATTATAAAATTGACACACAAGACTTTGTCATGTTATGATCTTCATGCCTACTCAAAATTAACATACGGCGCACTGTGGCGCCCGTAGAACAAGTGAGGTTGCAAAAATTAAAACTTGGATGTGCCCTTAAAAAATATTGAATAAGCCTTTTTTACAGAATATTGCCCAAAGATTTCAAATATGCTACTCTTATTACAATCAGAATATATAGCCCTTCAAAGTTGACTGATTTTCAGTTTTCAGAAAAACAGACCATTTTTAGGTAATTTCAGTTACAATATCTCGAAAACTAGTTAACGGTTCATCATTACTTTGATAGATATGTTCGTTAAGAAAATAATAAGAGAAAATTGTACTGTTTGCTTTGTATTTATCCCGGTAAATCGATATTTACCAACTATCTATTTTTTCAATATTTCTCAAAATTGATTGAAAATAAAAAATGCAAGCAATTTCTATATTTGCCATATTTTCAAAATAAGTTCTTTGATTATTCCTTTACCTAATGCAAAAATGTCCAGCTGCTCGTCCTTGTCCCACTTTTAGCTAGAGGTAAAATTTTGAAAAAATACATTTTTGGGCAATTTATGACATTTAACTGTGAAAACCCATTAGATATACCTTTTTATAGATTGTGAGCAATATTTGACATAAAATTTAGAAAAAAATTTTAAATCTTTTCTGGAATAATTTTAAATCTTAAAAAAATAAAAAAAAATTTAAAAAGTATTTTAGTTTTCTTCCCATAAAATTGATTTTTCCACAAATTTCAACTTTGCTAGCACATAAGTAGGCACCTAAAAGGAGTAGAACACTTTTCAAACACTCATTTCATAGGTTGATCAATTACACTATACAACAAAATCTAATTTTTTTCCAAAATTACAAGGTCCGACCAATAAATTATGATAGAGGAGATAAAAAAGAAAGACACGTGTTTACATCTGAATTTCATTTGAGGGGGGGGGGGTTAAATTTTCCCAACTCTGGCACATTCCTATTGTTAATCGGCATAAGAAACCATGTGATCCTTACATTTTAGCTATAAACTGTGTTCAGCAAATTTATGTACAATGTTACGGAGATAATTTTTGTAGAATATATTAACCCTCTAAATCCTCAAAGCTTGGGTCTTTTTTGTCCTTCTCTTAAAAATGAGAAAAAAACATCATTAAAACAGGAATTTAAGGGGTTAAAATGTTCCGCAAAAATATTATCCGTCAAATTTTACTATAAATACACCAAAACGGAAAATTCAATCAGAAAGTCAGAAATAAGACATAACAAAAGAGAGCCGAGGGTTAATTTCGCATTTATTAAGAATTTTATTTTAAAGTACCCCAAAAATTAAACATGCGAATCCATTGAAGAACGCTTATAGCTGAAATTGCTGGACATTGTATGGTAATGAAGTGGAATTGCCTAGAGCTAAAAAAATGTAATTAATTATCCAAATTCTTAATAAATACGAAATTCACCATAAGCTCTTTTTTGTTGTGTCTTATTTCTGACTTTCTGGTTGAATTTTCCGTTTTAGTGTACATATTTAGGGACTTATAGTAAAATTTCACGGATAATATTTTTGCGGACAAAAAAGACCCATGCCTTGAGGATTTAGAGGGTTTACAAAAATATTCTCCGTAACATTTTACATAACTTTCTTCAACACATTTTATTCCTAAAATGTAAGGATCACATGGTTTCTTATCCCGATTAACAATAAGAATGTGCCAGAGTTGGGAAAATTTAACCCACCCTCAAATGAAATTCAGATGTAAACTTTCAAAACGCCGATACACGTGTCTTTTTGTTTTGTCTCATCTATCAAAATTTATTGGTAGGACCTTGTAATTTTGAAAAAATTTGATTTTGTTTTATAGTGTAATTATTCGTTGGACTGTATGACTCACTCTTTATTAAATTGCTAAAGGACTTATTCATAATCAAATTTTTATTTTATTAAATGTTTGAGAAACAAAACTTTCATACAAAATATTTTTTAATGGTTAGTGATGGAAAGGAAATATTAGTACCGTTTTGATAAGCTTAAAATGCATTTTCATCGTGCAAAAAAAATAAAAACTTAAAAAAATGTTACTGCAGAATCGACTGTTGAAATCAGATTTGCAATATATTCAACCGTTTTAGCTCTACAAAAAAATGAACTCAAAATCCGAGTCTTTAGGTGCGTTGAAACACCACAAGGAGTGAAAATTTTCCAAAAAAAATGACGCCATTATTTTTATTTACGCAAAAACCTTAAAAAAATGGTGATATCCGCAAATCAAATTTTTGAAATTAACTTTATACAAATAAATTTCAAATTGCTAAAACAGAGTTTAACTGCCTGTTTATTTTTGAAATAAACCGCTATTTGCTTTTGTGTCTATTCGCCAAAGTGATGCAAGACAACCGCGAACAAAATTTAATTTTAAAAGAAAACAGTTTTTGCTCAAATTGTCTGTATCGGGCTTGACCGACTATGCTTTCTTACTTGTTTTATTTTTTTTTTTGTAGAAATTATAAAACACATAAACAAATTTAATTCAAAGCAGGGTGTGTTTTTGGAAAATTGCACAGTGTGCTAACACGTGTCACAATATTTCACCACTTTGTAAATAGTTCAGGTTTAACTCCTGCTGAGAGACAAATATGAATTGAAGTGTATTAAATAGAAATTGCAGTGCTTAAATACATTGTTGTTAAACATGTCTAATTAAGAAAAAAATAATGCACCCAGGTTTTATAAATCTCAACAGAAACAGTTATTAGTTTGAAGCCAAATAAATACTTCAAAGGTTTTGAAAGTAGTTCTCGTTATACCGTGATATACTCAATTAATAAATTATTGTTAAAAAAAACTCATATTAATGGTATTAAGTTATAGCCTAATATATTGCATATACATATTATTAGCACCCCTTAACTTTAAAAATTCCATATAGACGCCTATAAATTCGAACTGAAACCCCTTTATATTGATTGCAACAAATTACATCAAACATTTGTCAATAATAAATATGTTTGAAACTTGTATTGGTACATACGAATAAGTTATGAAATTGTTAAAGTCATTAATTAGATTCGGCTTAATTGAATTACAAAATATGATCATGTAGGAATTTTGTTCAAACATATTTTTGTAGATTATACGAATATGTCCACAATTTGTTATAGTTCCTCATACAATGTTGGGTGTCTAAATGGAAGCATTTTGTATCAACTATAATGAATTAATTTATTATGATTTATGGTTAAATAAAGGATTTTCAATTATGATCAAATACTTTTTTTAAACTTTAAAATGTTTTAAGTAAAATAAATAAAAAAAAATTAAATAATATTCAACCAAACACAAATTAAGTAATATCATGCACTTGCTTACCACTTGCAACTAATTGATTGCAATATTTCTTTCTATTCTGTTATTTATAAACAATAAATTAAATATTTTATTTATTAACGCCTTCCACATAGAAAAAATAACACTAAAAATATATATTTGATTTTACCACCCACCTCGTACAATTAAAATAATCTTAATTTAGTTTATCATAAAATTAGTATTTTATTTACAAATTTATACTAAGTTGGAATTATTAAATGCTATTCAATTTTTCAAACTCATTAAACTACCTCTGCTTTCAGTCAATCTCTGCATAAACAATTCCGTATTGAAAATACCAGACAACAATGCTGATTGTACATAAGTATTCTTACTTTTCAATACTACTCAGATTTGATACACTTCACCATGAGTGGCAAAGGTATAAATGAGTTTGTCATTCCGTTTGTACTAATTTCAAAATGTTTCATTAAGAAAGTATATATTGAATTGTTATAGATAGCAGAGTCCATCTGTCTGTTGAAATTAACTTTCCGAAGCCCCAAAAAAACTGGCATGCATCAATATATTCGTTATAGTCCAACTTCGATTGCTATTTTAAATTTTGAAAATCGGTCCATGAATAAATGGCGTAGATATAAGCGTTGTTTTTTCACCAATTTTTTTTTCAACAAAAGTTTTTTTTATAAAAAATTTTTTTAACAATTTTTGGTGAACAACACTTGGTGAAGGGTATATCAGATTCGGCGCAGCAGAATATATCAGTCGTACTTGTTTTTAAATATTATCCATACATATATTATTTATTAAGTAAAACATTGACCGTGATCAAGTTCAAGTTGAAGTTTTAATGAAAAATTACACGCTGAGATTAAAAGTATATTCAATAAAGCACAAGTAAATCTGTTTTGCAATATTCATACATACATATTTGTCTTGATAACATAAAATAAAATCCGGAATGAGTTTTTTATTGTACATTTTACATGCCACGTGTAAAGATACATTTGATAATATTTAATTTTACCTCTACCAGGTAAAAGGTAAACATCGGTTATAATATAGTTTCGATTGTTAGAAACACTTTTTCCACATTTTGATAATTAAATACTCAAATACTTGTCAACATCGACATTTTTACGAGTATTTGAGACACTAGTGTTCAGGTGAAGGTGACATACTTTGTATATTATTATTAGTTTTTTTTGGAAAGCTAGAATCTAGACTAAGTAGATAACATATTAAACCGGCCGACTGCCAGCTACACCAAAAATGTGTACGCCACGAATGGCCGATATCCACGTAAGATATACATATATGACAATAACAATAACTCAGCATAGGGTACGAGAAACTTAAAATGTCTTTAATTCTATTGATAACATAGTCGTCTTGGTGGGATTCGAAACTCTCCGAGTTACGTAAAGGTTTTCATATCGACTATACGCTCAATTCATATATAGGAAGGCCATTAAATCGCGAAAAATTCCTAAAGGAACTTCTGCGATTTCATTGAGTACCAAGGACTCCGCATAACTCTACAAGGTTATGGGCAGGGGACCAATTCGATCTATGTTAAAATTATGAATGATTTCTGGTCAGAATCTTCATTGGAACCTCTGGATATTCTACTAAATGTGCATTTCCCAAGATGTAAGAACGTTGGCAGATGGTGAATCACTCCACAATAAATCTCTCTGAAATAGATGAAAGCAAAATTGAGTGTTTTCACCATATAAATCATCAGGACTACATGGTATGAGTGCAAAGGAAACCATAATTCATTGGCTCTATAGAATACACGAGGGCTAAGATTTACGTTTGTTTTCAAAATATGGCAAAAGTAGGGTTAATAAACCCATCATCTTTCCTGTTGAAAATCTTGGAAAGAATCGTCGACTCCTATAAAAGACAGAAGTTGGAGAACTTTTCATGTCTCTTGAACTTGAACTACATGTCTAGATCACTCAATGGGAATATATTGAACGACCAATATATTGCAGTGCCTTCAACAACGTAACAACTTTTGCAATTTTATGGGATCTAGATAATCTAAATGTTGACCATGCTGAAATCGATAGAACCCCTCAAGATGTGGTGATATCTTCCCTACTGTGACTGATTGTCGATTCTAATCGAATTCGAAATAAGGGAATGTTGTTGCTATTTCCTGGGGAAAAAACGTTCGGTTGTGACTCAGTCGCGCCGGAGCGTAGATCCAATTGTCGTGGGAAAATATGGGAATTAAACCTGTTGGACGATATGGCACTGCTGGTACTAGATAAGTTTCTGGATGAGATTAGCAATTTCATGACAAATGTCTTGGTAATGCTCAACAACTGGGTCACAAAGATCAAGATACCACATTGCCAGGGGTCTGTGAGCAGTCTCTAACGGACAATGTGAAATAACTAGGTATTATTCTGGACACGAAATTATCATGGAAAATGAACGTATAACATGATGATGGTTGCCTACTACACCTGCCAAAAGATGTCCGGTGCTAAATGGGACTCGGGCTCTAAGTAGGTTAAGTGGATGTATAGCGCTATACTAATCTCAATACTGACTTATGGATCTCTCTGTTTGATGGAACAAAATAAAGACATCTGCCATCATCGGTATCACAAATGTACTACGCACTGTACTTCAGATGCTCTGAATACTATATACCCACATCTTATAGATCTTCACCTAATAGTTATTTCCGCTTACAGTGTAGTATCATTATCTGCCACTGGATGCTGGAGATCCAGAACGTATGGCAATGTATGGATACTAAATTTGCTTCATTCGCTCCTACATCAAATCTCTGTTTACAAACGCCTCGCTCGGATTTTGATAGGATGTTCAAAGTTTTTTTTCAGATGGAAGTGGAGCTGGGCAACATGATTAATATATATTAAGTGTATACTCCGATAGCTTCAAGAAAAACTGCGGCGATGGATCTGGTATCTCTTGTTATGAACTCGATTCTAAGGTTCTCAATACGTCTTCTGGATAAAGTCAATGTATTTCCAGCTGAGATATTAGCCATCAGGGAGGCATTACTCGAAAGCTCTATATTAGGAGACAGTGAAAGGAAGAACTAACAATTCATGGTCGTCTATCTGACACCTCTTTAGTTTGGGACACTAAGCATAGGGACTACATGCAAAACTGCCAGCAAATTGTAGCTCACATGCAATGAGAAACGCATTATACAACTTCTGAGCAGAAAGGCTAATAGCAGTGTTAACGGGTCACTGGACGATCCGTAAGCACACTCGGACATTCCTTCATAGTTTTTCTATGTGATCTAGTTTTACAATACTCTGCTCTGATAATTATTTGAACATATCCTCAAATCATTTGATTATACCCATCATCACATTTACAGTACAAAAAACGCTCCCTATTAGGAGCCGTATATTTTGTAGTGGATAACTAGCGCTATATTTAGAAGTTGGAAATTGCAAATAACGAACAAGTCGAAATTTTCTCATGTATTTTAATAATTGGGTTTAGAATATTAGAATATTCATAGGAGATATCCTATAGCCTCTCAAAACCGAAAAGTCTTCCCTGGAGATGTGAACTATGATGATATTATTCTGAAAAGAAACTGAATGCAGAAAAAATATTTTAAATCAATTGGAATTAATTAATAGAAATCATTCAAAGGTTTGATGAATTTTAAAATTAATTAATCATGAATTTGGTAAAAAATTAATTAATTATGAATTTGTTGCAACGTCATCATAACTAAAAAAATTTAATTTTTCAGGAGACTCATTTTTAGTTTTTAAACCGATCACTAAATAAAAATCTTTCGTTCCACTTGAAAAAATCTTAAAAAAATGAAAAATGCTTAGTTCTTTTTATTGAATTTTGATATTTAAGTTCTTGACCAATGTGCAAAGTTTCGAGTAAAAGTCTTCAGCCGTTGTTATGCCATTTTAAAAACAATAGATTTGTGTCATTTTTCACTTTTTCACATGGTGAACCGTGATTGATGTATGATAGAAATGTGAATAGATCATATTAATTGAAAAGTCTCTATGAGCCTAATGTACCTAATGTACCACCGTCATGTCTGAAAATTAAAGTTCGCAAGAAATCATTAAACGTTTGCTAACCTTAGAGTAAAACATTGGTCCTCTCGAGACAAAAACATTGATATATCATACTTTAAGATCCGACGGAAAATGCCAAAGTTGTCAAAAAAAATAAAATTTTGAAAATGTCGTAGAACAAATTTTGTTTCTGATACCCCAGAGATTAATTGTCTATAACAAAAAAGTTATTTTTCGCTAAAAGTCGATTTTGAGATATTGCTACATATATCTTAATATTTTGCCAACAAAATAACATAAAATATCTTTATTAAACAAAATATTTGTTTTTAAATATTTCCAATAATCAATGTCCTTTGTTTCAATAACGGTCATTGATGTGGTCATTTACATCATGTTAAAATTAATTTAATTAATTTATATTTATCCACCTGACCTTTATCTAAACCGTTAATGACCTTGTAGCATGCGATTCTTATTAACTATTCATGAGTTTTTTTTTTAATTTAATGATATATCGCATTTGAGTTCTTTTTATGTTCATGATGTTTAGTTTGTGAGAACGAAAAATTAGTAAAAAGAATATCAAAACATTCAGCATTAAATTTGCAATAATTTGCTAAACAAATATGTATGTAGACATAAATAATGAAGTATATGGAACTCCCAGCTAGTGGCGGTAGACGTAGAAGATTCTATTCATGACTTTCTTGTTCTGAAGCTCAAGTGGTTTTAAATCGTTTTTAATGGTTTAAAAATGCTACTAATTTTTTTGGTTGTTGTGAGATATTATAAGGAGTGCTTTCTTAAATGGATGTTTGGTTATTTAAATTATTTATAAATTATTAATTTAAGTAAAAACAAATGGCGATAGGTCGCCATTTGTCAAGGGTTTCAGGAATATATTCGTGGAACTGATTCGGCATATTTAAAATGTTTGATGTTATTTACTTTAGTGGGTCGACTGACAAATCATCATCAATAAGGTTTATGTGTTGATTTCATTCATAAATGATTTAATTCTCTATCGTTCTGTATTCTGTCTAGGTGTCTGTCCATTTAACTGCTTGTCTGTCCCTTTGGCTTGAACACAAACAACGGTTTGTCTATAAAAATGTCTGGCTTTGATTTTCATTTTTTTGTTCGCTTGCGTATCTTTTTGCATTTTGTTCTGTTTAACCTAAAACGTATTTCATTCATTTGATGTAATTATAATTTTCATAAATCTTCATCACATTTAATTGTGTTTGATAAGCGTGGAATATTCTTTTGAGAAATTTTAACGTGTTTTTTTTTGTTCACGTCTCCAAAAGCATACAAGCACAGTGGTATATAGTTTTTCATCTTTTTGCTTCGTTTATGTTTTTGTGGTTTGTTCTTGTTCTTTAAAAAAGAACTCATTTGCCGCCGCATTTTGTCTTATGAGTTCTAAGGGATTTTCTTGTGTTTTATGGTCACGAGAATTGCTGATTGATGCAATTTAGTAGTTGCATTTGATTGTTAAAGATAAAAGTTGGTAATATGGGCTCTAAAGATATACTTACTAACTTGTACTCGTACATGGCTGATTCATTTATTGAAGTACTTACGTTGTTGTTACAGTATGGCTGCCGATCTTCGGTACAATGGAGAGCAAATGTTGCAAAAATACTTCCTGGTAATTATTGGCATTATTAAACGATCGATTGATATCATTCTGTTAAAGTCATTTTGTGCGATCATAATCTTTAAATTTACAAACACGTACTATTTTGTATTTCGTTTACTAACTTTACTTGGGTGGTACACAAACATAGTTTGAAATTCAAAATAAGAAAAATTCACACACACCACCAACTTTTTTTGTTTTTTTTTTTAAGCTTTGCATAATATTCCCATTAATTTGCATATTGATGAGATCACATGTGACCAAATCAATTTTAAGATTTTAATAATTAATAGTTATAAATATTGATCATATGTTTATATTATAGTGATGTATTTGACATGTGTTACAGTAGCGATTGAAAAATTAGCAGTAATGGAGAATTAGCTATACATAAATTTATAGTTACTAGTGTTAAAATTAAAAATATTTGTCAAGGTCGAAATGAAGTATTAAATATACTGGCTCTTTATGAAATTCTAAATCGTTTATGTTAAACGATTACACATCAAACTGGGAGTTAACTTCAATGTTTTAAAAATATGTTTGTAACGTGCAGTTACAAAAGTCAATACATCAACATAACATAATTAATACTAATACAATATGTATTAGTATATTATTGTCAATAATTCCTAAACAGTTTATATGAATTCTAATTTGTTGTCAATAATTCCCAAACAGTATATATGAATTCTAATATAAGACATCTAAGAAAACAGGAACAAGGGAAGCGAGAATTGAAGTTACGATCTACTTATACTTTGCGCCCGGGTAACAAAGCATAATTAGACGAGATCTAAATTCTTACTTCGTATTAATACCGTAGTTAAAATCCGTAGTTAGCCGACCGAGAGCCGAGGCATTTATCTCGTCGGATTATACTCATTAGCTAGTCATAGCCAATAAGTTGTATTTAGCCGATGAGAGCTGAAGAATTTATCTCCTCGGATTGCATCCATAAGCTGTATTTACGAATAATTAGTCGTTAGCCGACCGAGAGCCGAAGCATTTATCTCGTCGGATTGTAATCATTAGCTAGTCATAGCAATAAGTTGTAGTTAGCCGATGAGAGCTGAAGAATTTGTCTCCTCGGATTGCATCCATAGACAGTATTCACAAATAATTAGTCATTATCCGACCGAGAGCCGAAGTATTTATCTCGTCGGATTCTCTATTAGAAGTTTCACTCATTAACAAACATATTCCAAAGATCCAAGACAGCTCTGTGGTAAGCATTTCAAAGGAAGCAGACCTTTGAAGAACCTGGACAGACTAAGCATACCCCGGCTGGAAACAAAAACTGCATCACATGTTTCTAACCTGCACCTTTAGCTGTACTCATCTATTAAAATCAATTGCTAAGATGATTTAAAGCTTAATTTTAAAAATTGTTGGCGTTTTTGCTTTTAATTTTTTATTTCAATATATAAATACAGTGAAAACGTAATTTGGACACTGGGAAGACTGGAATGAATTCTCTTCCCTGTCAATGGCGTCATCAATCTGTTAAATCATCTAAGTATTTTGAACTTCTGTACTCAATCTGACGCTACCCCCTGATGATGTCGTAAGGGTATATACTGCCGGCTCCGAAAGGGTCGGTGTAGGGTTTTTTTTATCAAGAACTTCAGGCCACTTAACTTTTGCACTGATCTTCAGGCTGAAATTTCTGCCATAAAACGTGCCTCAACTGGCTGAGGTATTATCGAATATCTGGAGATATCTGTATATTTATTGATAGCAAGGCTATCGTTAACGGAGTAGCGGGTGTCTTCAAGTCATCTAGGTTAACGAAGAAATGCCGGGTATACCCAAATGAGATATGGGTCCCTGGACACGATGATAATCGGGATAAATCTATAGCAGACGACTTGATCTAAAGGGGAACGATGATGGCTGAGGAGGAGATTGGCCCTTTTCTGGTATTTCCCTTGTAAAATTAAAGAAACCACCACGGAACAGGTGGAATATCGAATCTACTTATAGAATTCCGTCGTAAGCAAATACCGCTAATTGTTTCTTTTATTACAGGGCACTGCATAATTGGAAAAAATTCTAGTAGAATGGGCCTACTGTAGAAACTGTATAAATGAATGAGAGGAGGATATTGTGGCCGATTAACGTCCAATTTTAAAGCATTAAAACCAGTTTGGGCTATTCTGACCAATGTACACCATTGTTGAGAAATAAAATTTGGATTGCTTTCACAGCCACCATTACATACTTCTTTACATTCTTTACAATTACGAAAATAATTTAAAAGTTAATCTTAATAAATTAGATTTTAGTCCAGGGATTGCTATTACTACAATTATTTTGAATTTAAGAGTTTCCATATAAATGCCATGTAGAATTAAGATAAATATTGTTATCTAAATAAATCATACGTCACACATACTACGTTTTACATAAATAGATATCACACTATAAAATATTTATTTGTTGGGTCTTTCAACAAATACCCAACACAAAGACGATCTCTGTGTGTTCCAGAAGATTACTAACCCAGGAACAGAATTTCCTATCACTGCTAATATATACTCGGTAAAACGTAATTAAAGTAGTCTCATCTTATCTGCATCTGTTTTCAATAAGATTTGGTGGCTATAATATATTTGTATCATTTTGATTACATATATGGTTGTCCTTTATACTTTCCAGTGTTTTCCTTTTCAGTTGTGGTGTGAGAGCTTCTTTTTTTGGAATTCCCCTACTTAGCAGTAATTTACATTAATTTGTTATATAACGACATAATTTCAATGACGACAAATGAAATAGTAAAGGAGTTCCTCAATTACGACTCTTTTAAGGGATGATCAAACAATCTCTGAACCGGTTGATAAATATAAACTTTTGGCTAAATTATGCACAAGTAATTCTCTCTTCCCGGAAACTGATCAATCATTGCCCGACATCGACATCGAAGGTGTTTCAGTGACTTGGCGCTATAATAAAAACGCTAAAAATAATTTGCTACACAATTTAGAAATTCGTGTATGAATGGACTAATGTACGTAAAAGCTCTATACGTGCAAAGCTTAGGCTATAGTTTTTACTGCTCGGCGGTGGTGTAAAGGATAATTCTATTTCCTCAATGACCGCTAGATAAATATAATCTTTTGGCTGAATTATTCGCAAGTAATTCTCTTTTTCGGAAAGTTATCAAGCTATCTTAACCTATTTTCCTATTTACATTGCATTGCATGAGTAGGGATGATCGCCTGTGTGATAGTTCAAGCAAAAATTTAAATGAGTAGGGATGATCGCCTGTGTGATAGTTCAAGAAAAAATTTAAAACCGCATGAGTAAATCTGCAATAGTTAAAGAGTTATGAGATCCATTTCATTAGCCATCACAGGAATGGGTGAAGTTCTTGCAATGGTTCTTTATTTCTTTAAATGTACCAGGGAGCAACCAATGTCAGTATAGCATATAATAAGATTAATTTTATCCTATTCAAGATTTCGAAATCATCATAAGAATGGAAGTCTGATTTGACGTCGAATTGATCTTGTGTGAATTATTAGAAAAATGAGCGTTTTTAGGAATCCCAATATTTATTAATTTCATTATTATTTTTAACCATAGAGCGGAAACTCTCCTGTCAGAGACCAAACTCAGTTGTCAGAAACCTAAGTGTTGAGAATGTATTAGTAGAAAAAATTATATGAAAACAAAAACAACACTCGTATGTGTGATTATTTTGAGTAATTTTTTTGTTTGAGTTTTTTTTCTAGTTTCCGCTCTATGTTTCTCTATGTTTTTAACTCAGATTCATTTAACAATTAATTTTTTTCTTTGACAATATAAATATTTAAATACGTTTTCAATTAAATTCCACCTTGCTGAGATAAAACTTCTAAAAGCCACAATATTTAGTGGAAACGTAAAAGTGAAAATATCTCGAAAACTGCACTCACTATTTTAACATTACTCCATGTTTGTATTAAAAAAAGATATTTTGCTCTTTTTATCTACATGAACTCATGACAGTCTAAAAATCTCCACCAAATAGAATTTTTAATGTTCCCCGATTGCATCTACCAACGCACAGTGGGGCTGAATCGAAATTTTTTGGAAATAAATCTGGCATTTCTAAACGGCTGGTCCGATCGGGATAAAATTTGAGTTGGGTGTAGCCAAGGAGTATTCGAGTTTAACTTATTAAAATGGGCCCTAAAAATAATCCAGGGGCGGCGCCTTTCCCATCCGATTTCAAAGAATTTTATATTTTTGGAAAGTGCTCGGCTAGATCATGAAAAAACGGGATTCCCTTTATAAAAAAATTGTAGTATGAAAAAGTGCAATGTTTTTGAAGGACGGAGTTTTAAAGTGGCATATTTTTGAATCTAATTGAGATTGAAATTTTTTTTGTAAGACCAAAAATTAACTTATCTAAACAAAAAAATATAGCTCGGAAAAAATATGGATCAAATTGTTCCTAATTTTGCAATCCTATTAAAATTTTGATATAAATTTTAGCTTTAGAAACTCAATGCAGATGTAATATGTAATAAAATCTTTATTTATTAACGAAACTCAATGAAATTTTCAGCGTTTTTTAAGTTTCTCATTCTAAATAATAAGGTGTAAAAAACTTGTCAAAAGGTCAAAGGGAATCCCGCAATTCCTAAAAATTGGAGCGAAAATCCCAAAAACGGTATTTTTTACAATTTTGTCTATAGAGCCCACATTTCCTTCGGGGCTGGGAAAATACTTTAGGGATAAATAGGGAACACAGCAGGGTTTTGAAAACTGCTCTCTGTTTTCTGATCCCAGCTTTGGGATTTTAGAACATGTGGCCCAAAGTTGAAATTTTGATAAAAAATAGGTCAATTTCCAAAGAGCGTAGGGCCGACATGTTAGAAAAATAGGACATATTTTTTATACAAAAATGTTCTCCGTAAAGAAATTTTATAGAAAAACATAAAATTGTTATATATTCTTAAAGAAAGTTGTTTTTTATTAAAAAAAGAGTTATGTCACCTTTTTGTACAAAAAACAGCAAAAATATACTATTTTTTGAATTTTTAAATTGAAAATCTGTTATTTTTGGATTTGTAAATGACATTGCTCTGAAATCTTTTGTGTGTTGTTGGTAATTTAGTTGTCTACCTAGCAAAAAAAATTCGAGTCCATTCGGTCCAAAAGTGCGCCCTATATTTTTAAAAAAGCGGACCAAGGTATGGCAAAATTTTAAAATTTCAATTTTGAAATGCCTATAACTAGGAAATTATAAGAGATAAATAGCACACGCAAGCATGTTTTTTCAAGAACTAGCCGAGCGCTTTTCAAAAATATAAAATTCTTTGAAATCGAATGGGAAACAAAAAAATGGCACGTGTTTAAATATTTTACATGTCGAAGGTACCCTACTTTGAGCCCCCATAGCGCCGCCCCTGGATTATTTGTAGGGCCCATTTTAATAACTTAAACTCGAATACTCCTTGGCCGTTTAGAAATGCCAGATTTATTTCCAAAAAAAATCGATTCTGCCCCACTGTGCAACGAACTAGATGAGAAATATCACCTATGAGTATCTCCTCTATTCCTTAATTTTCATAGTCTTGTCACTACTTCCATGAATTTTGGCCTTCCATATTCACATTCACCAGTCAATTCTTTAACGTCATTGAAATGGGAATACTCATCAACAACGTTCCTGTTACGAATCGTAAATATCACAGAACTGGATAAAGAAATTAATGTTCTCCTCACCATATAATGTAAACGAACTTTATTACAGAACACTTCTATTGAACTTTCTCAGCTGGGCTGATTTCCCTAATACTTAGTAAATTCATGATTCCTATGATCGAAGAAGGAATACTCATCTACAACAATCCAGATCCTGATCTACCGCCGAGTGTGATTAGAAAATATCAGTACTACCCTGGATTGTATTAGGTACTATATGTATTGACATATCAGCATAGAATCAGGCGATCGATCTCCATATTGAGCTTTTTTATGAGAAAATCAGGGGGCGTTAATTAAATTTTATATGGGCGAAATAGGAAAGCATCTTTACTGCTACTGTAACTAAATTGCTCATAATGTTATTTAATTATTTTATTTACTTTTGTATTTTGTTTCTTTAATTCAAATCACATTTAATCCCTTAGGCAAATCATTGTCTATGTAGATTGTTCCAACACAAAAACGTGGTCATATGTCATTACAAGTTCATGTGTAATTGTCAGGAAATGTTCATGATTCTCATATCAAATACTTGTTTAGCACTTTATTTGTTTGTGGCATTTCGAGAACGAACGAAAAAAAAATAAAAACAAAACTCAATAAAAATGTTTAAAACAGTAGTTAAAATCTAACTACATACACTAGTAAATACATTTAACAGCAAACAAATATACAGACTAAATAAAACTGTAAAGTATATTGGCAATCGTCTTACTTATAACAAACCTACAATACATACAAACATACCTATCAACTGGCGTTTTTCGGATAAGTTACACCCCATGTTTGTGTATAGATTTGGGATGGGCTTTTAAATGCTCTTTCTTTCTGCTAGTATTTATAGACTATAGCCAGCTAAAAAGAAATATACAAATAGACATACATACAAACGGACTGATATATGGACGGACTAATAAGTTGGAAAAATAAACAAACATTTCTGACCAAACCTATCTACCTGTTTCAAATTGACATTTCAATGCATTTATGATTTTTATCTTAAACTTGTACTGAAAAAAATAAGAAAGAAAAAAACTAAACATACAAAAAGCTTAAACTCTTACAAACACACACAGCCACATAAGTAAGTAGTATATTATAGTAGATTTTTTATTTTTGTCAGAATTGCTATTGTCAAGTGCTGCTGCCTTAAATTGAACTGATTTAGATAAATTGTGCACGATTTCACGTGCAACTCTTCTGCTTATATTTATTGAAGTTTTTCTTTGGAAATAAAGCAAACAAAAAATATAACGAAACAATTCTGCAAAGAAAATAAGTTAGAAAATATTGAGACGCTTAAGGCTGATTACAGCATTGCCCTACATTATGGTATTTCATATCTAGAATTTAGATTGTAACAGAATTTAGAATATGAAATAAAAAATAGATTAAATTTGAAGTCCTTCACTGCAGTGATTTAAGTTAAAAAGGAAAATATAATCCAATCTCTTTACGAGAAGTTCTGACTTTTCAATCTATAGTTTTGAATAACACTTAAGTAGATACATTTTTTGACATTCAAACTCAAGAGCTGGGCTGATTTCCCTAATACTTAGTAAATTCATGATTCCTATGATCGATGAAGGAATACTCATCTACAACAATCCAGATCCTGACTTCCACTATATGGTCGTAGATTCGAATAACAAAATGTCGGAAACCATGGAGAAGATATTAGGAATATTAATAAAGGCACACTTTCAAACCCAACTTTTAGGAAGTGAATGCCACAACAGATACAGTGAGCTTTAAAAGTGAGTATACACCAACAAATATTTAATTTTTTTTAAGATAATGAAAATCCTAAAATTTATTCATCGATTAAAATTTCAATGTTTCAGTTTGTTGAAGATTGAGTTGAATAATACATTCGGTTGTGAAAAAAAAAGATTTAAGTCGGACTATAATGATTTTCATGATTATATACTTGCTTCAGTTTCAGTATATACTTGAGGCACCAGTGAACGTTATCCTATCATACTAATATTTTACACAACATGTTTCTACAATACATAGAATAATTATAGAGGGGTGGGATTGTCAAAATTCGCAATTTTATTTTTTTGGAGCACTCTACTGTCCACATTGGGATGGATCATCCCTAAACATTCAATATTGAAACGAAAGATTTAAGACCCCAACTTATTTATAAATGAATGTTGCAAGTGGCAGCGCACAGCTTTTTAGATACTTTTTATTTTGGAATGAAATGAAATTTCACTTAGTCAGTGCTGATAATCCTTTGAGTTGATTTGTATTTACATAGGCTCATAGTTGGAATGGGAGCTATTGCTCGGCTCCTCAGAGTTGCTCAACTCGGGCCTACAAAATTTAAAAATTCAGTTCTTATCCGAATTTCAAGAAATTATATATTTAGATAGTAATTGAAAAAAAATCTACAAAATATTTATGTCTGAGATATCTATGTTGATTTTTGAATTGACTAAATTTTGTACGGTTTTTTTGATATGACGGACTGGGCTGAAAAATTTTTCAAAAATATCTTTGTATTTTTGATAGATCTCCAAATAAAATACAAGTAAGAAAGTGTAGTCGGTCAAGCCCGACCATATAATTTCCTACACCAAGTAAATGAGTAAAAATATTTTTCTTTTAAAATATCAATAATTTATATTCGAGAGTGATTTTCGGAAGTGGGCCTTATATGAGAGCAATGACCAATTATGGACCGATCACCATGAAATTACGTGATTTATGTCTATATGAAAGTTATTTATGTTGAATTTTGTGAGTATACCAACATTTTTAAGCGATTTATGCATGTTAAAGTGATTTTCGGAGGCGGGTCTATATGCAATTTTGAAGATATTTCGATAAAATTTGGTACATATAATTTTTTCGGCCCAAGGACGAAGCCTATTGAAACTGGCTGAAATCGGTATATTATTTCACCTTGCCCCATACAAATGTCCTTCCGAAATTGGACTTTATCGGTCATAAATGTTTAATTTATAAATGTATCTCCACAAAGTTTTATATATACAAAATTCATATCACCAAATTTTGTTACGATCGGTCCATAATTAGTCATAGCTCCCATATCACTTTAACGTGCATAAATCGCTTAAAAATGTTGGTATACTCACAAAATTCAACATAAATAACTTTCATATAGACATAAATCACCAAATTTCATGGTGATCGGTCCATAATTGGTCATTGCTCTCATATAAGGCCCACTTCCAAAATCACTCTCGAATATAAATTATTGATATTTTAAAAGAAAAATATTGTACTCTGCGCACAAGGTTTACATGGACAGCCAGCCAGCCGACCAGACGGACGGACATCGTTTAATCGACTCAGAAAGTGATTCTAAGTCGATCGGTATACTTTAAGGTGGGTGTTAGACTAATATTTTTGGGCGTTATAAACATCTGTACAAACGCATAATACCCTCCCCACTATGGTGGTGCAGGGTATAAAAAGAAGTGTACACTATGATGTCACCACTAACTGCGGAAAAGGGCAGATCGATTTCAACAAAAATTTTAGGGTACGTTGGTGATATGATATGGTTTATGTGAAGTTTGCACGAAAACGGCCCAATGGTTGCGGGGATATGGCATTTAGATTTTCCTATATATTCCCTCCATGTTCCATATTATGATTTTTCATTGTCACTTGAAAAGTTATCAAACCATTCGGTCTTTCTAATTGGAATGTTGTGCTGAATCTTTTCAATCGTTGTTTCGATCGTCATTTTATTTGTGCGCTGCAATGTATCATCGGTATGTGTTTTTGTTGTTGTTGGTTTTAGCAAGGTACTTTTATGCAAATTATTAAATTTTTGATTTACTAATGACATTTGGTCTCTCTTAATGGAACGCTAAGCTGGTCACACGATTTTTTACCTCTCGCAGTCAATTATCAAGTTGAATTTTTGAATTCATTTTAACCGCCTGATATTACACCGCATTGTTTAAATTTAAAGGTCGGCTCATCTATTATTTTGCTGAGAAATTTAAATGCACAAGATTTTCAGAAAAAAAATGTATGCCGAATTTGATTGAAGCCACAATATTGACCGGCAAAGCGAAAATCGATATTGTGCTTATATCCCGTATTCCACTGAAACCACCAGACATAGCATTTGAGTTCAAGTGCTTGCAGTTCCCAGTGCGTTTATCATTTGCAATGTCCATCAACAAGGCACAAGGGCAAATGCTTCAAGTATGCGGATTGAATTTGGAGGAGACGTGCTTCTCTCATGGTCAACTATACGTGGTCTGTTCAAGAGTTGGCATTCAAAATGCTTCGTTTATTCATGCTCCAGATTGAAAAACGATAAATTTTGTGCATCCAAATGTTAAGAATTTAATTAAGACCTCAAAAATATAAATAATTTCTATAGGTGACAAAAAACTGATTTTTTTTGTCCGAGGTTAGAAAATTTTGATGGGACTTTCACTAGTGGCCATTCCAACTACGAGCCCATGTAAATACAAATCAACTCAAAGGAACCTCAGCACTGACTATGTGTAATTTCATTAAGATATTTGCAATCATTAACAAGTTCTAAATTTCTCTGCAACATGTTGCAACATTAGAATTTGTAGGGATCGAATCATTAAAATAACAATCCATTACAATCTTAATATTACAAATCCAACCTATAACACACTCTACCCCAAACATAGTGTAGGTAACACAAACTAATCATGTATTCGTACATACTCACTACTAAACAATATTCTTTACTTTAGTATAAATATTATTATATTGGTAGTATGTATCTATCTATCTCTAACTGTAATTCTTTTTGTTGTGATTTGAAAGATGTCTTTTGATGATACGCTGTATAGTATTTGTCTGTCCATTTGTATTTCTGCTAAATGTCTGAATGTTTCGTTTCTTTGCTGTTTTATTATTATTTTTTTTCTTCATTTAATATGCCACATGCAAGTATTGTTTCGTTTTGTATCTTTTTGCTTTATTAGTTGTTGTTATTGTTGTCGACTGTATTAGTTTTTGGTTTTTGATCGATGGTTGTTTGTCCAAATCATTAATATTTGATATATTTATCATTTATATTTGGCATATTAGTGATTTGATTATGTCACTGTTATTGCTTATAATTGACATTATACGCTAAATCAAAAAGTCACATCTGCAAAACGGTCAATAAAAGTCTGTTGAGCTGAAATCATTCAAATTGATTTATATTCACTTTAAAAGTTTTTCATGTTCTATAACTTAATTATGTATGATTTATGGGAAAATGTTAAATTTTAATATTTAATGCGATGATGGGAATACAAATCAAATTATTAGACTGTAATTGTATTTATACGGAGTCAATGGAGTTTAAAGCATCTCCATTAAATAATTAAATCTGAAATGATTTTAATTATTCACCATTTTTGGTCATACATTCTGAATTAATTTAAGTGTTATATTTAGCGTTTTAAAGACTTTTCTTGTGTAATATTCCTTGGTATAGATTGTGACCTTCAGTAGCCCAAATTGTGTTCAGATTATTTGAGGTTTTGTTACTTAGAACTTTAAAACAAAAGTATATTTTGCATTCTCTGTCATTTATGTTAAGTTAATTTCAATTTGTTTTTCAATTTTGAGTTACTACTAAGACAAATATGCAACCTTTTGCTCCATAATTCTGACTTTTACTTTAAATTCCAGTATGCATTATTTCTCAAAATTAAAAGTATTAATATCTTACATTTTTTAAATCTTTCTATTAAGTTTGTGTTGGAGTGTAGATTATAACACACCCCAATACCTTAACAGTATTTACCTTATATGCCACAAGCATTAAATTATAAAAACTAAAGCGGAACTAAATATTTTTTGAACGCCTATTTATAAATAAGTTCCCACAGAAAAAAGGCAAAAAGTGGTGGATAAACTGGCAATACTAATGACCTGAATTATTAGTATTATTTAATGTTCAAACAATTTAAATTTAAACCCTTTAAATTTGATAGATTCGTAACCCCAATATAGCTAAGTTTATACAAAATTCTATGTAAAAATATGATACAACTCATAAATTCGTCATGTTTATTTAGTGAATGATGTATGTATGTATATGTAAGGAAGAAACAATATTTAGTAGTTTTCTCGACATTTATAGTGTAATTTTGACGTAGAGTTATTTATCAATTAAATGAAGCGCGAAAATATTCATATAATCCCATTTATGAATACAATTATAATTAGTTTTATCCTCATAATGCGGTATACTATTACTTTCCTTTGATAGCTTGTAGGGTATTCATTCGAGTAATGATCGTTCGATTAATCGAATAATTTCTTACGAATATTTA
Organism: Calliphora vicina; assembly: GCF_958450345.1. Taxonomy (NCBI): domain Eukaryota; kingdom Metazoa; phylum Arthropoda; class Insecta; order Diptera; family Calliphoridae; genus Calliphora; species Calliphora vicina. Next base: position 46,794,486 of record NC_088780.1, read on the forward strand.
TTCGAACAATTTAAAAATGACCATTGTCCATGCCATGCAAACCAGCAAAGCCGAAAAATGCAAACAGGTTTTAATAAATAAATGATTGTAAAAATGGCTTAAAACTGATTTAGGCAGATAGATCCCCATTTTTTCTAACGTCTGACATTGTGCTTTATTTATTTTTATGAAAAAATGCCAGCCTTATGGGGAATTGTGTTCTGAGCAAAACGAATGAGATGTCTAGAATGGGAGGTCTGGAAGCCAGGTCAATCCCCGGGATAAATTGGCGGTGCCTGTCAGGATATTTACACATATGTATGAGGCGGCATACCAGATTCAGAAAGGCTATTCAAAAACTCGAACGGATTGTTTTCTCTTTCGGCTATGCAAACATATTCTATTCTGTGTTAATGCTCAAGTATTTGAAACGCTCGCCCTCTAAAAGATTTAACACCTCCTTGTTGATTTGACAAACTTCATAATTTCTAGGGCAAAGAACGGCAGATTTTAATACTTTTCTACTGTAAAAGAATTCAATTGTTCACCTAAAATGCTATTTACAATTGAGTCTTGAACCATCATTTCATTTGGAATTTCAATAATATCTTCTCCAGACACCGATTTTCGCTCTCCCTTTCTCAATCTTAAAAGACAAAGTCTGTATGTCGTCTCCGCTAATAGGATGTTTGTTTTTATTTCAATAAAGTTTGTACAACAGCAGCCTTGGGATCATGTGGAAACAAAGTATATAAATTATTGATCCTTATGAAATTCTAAGTCGATTGAGCTATGTCCGACTGTCTCTCCGTCTGTATGTATAAAACACTCTCACGTCCAAAAGTGAAATTAATAATATGTATACCAAAATATTTATATAATATTTCTCAGCAGTTTGGTATTGAAAATCTGCAAAATTGAATTGGTAGAACTATTGTTATGGATCCAAATGTAAGAAAACCTCCAAAAATTTTTATAATTTTCACATGTTTTTTGTAACTTTGGGTAAATTCATTGCGGATACTACCATGGAATTTTTCACTCACTATTTATATGACAAAAGATCAAATTCTGTTTAAAATGGTAAAAATCGGCCCATAATTTCTCGTAGCCCCCATACAAATATCTTCCCGAAATATGGTGCTATTGTATATAAATGCCTATAGAATTTCAGTATCCATACAAAATTCACCAGAACTAAGTTTTGTGCAAAGAGAAATCGCGAGACCAATTTTTCTTGGATCGGGCACTATATGATCATTGCCCCCATATAAAGTTCTCTTCCGAAAATCACTCAAATAATCATAAATATCTTATATATATCGCTATTAGGTTGACATTACTATGGGTTCATAGTTACATATTGCTCCTATATAAGGTTTTTTATTACATATAGCTCCTCTTCACCACCACAAGTGGTGAATGAGCGTATATATAAGTTTAGCATTCCGTGTGTAATATTAGAAATATTCATCTGATACATATTTAAAATTTTTCCAAAAAATAGTTTTTTTTTCCTACAAATTGTTAGATTTACAAAACTGGAAGTTATGTAAGGTTATTCAATAATGAACATAGTTCAATTAAAACGAACTAATTCATTTAAAGTTTGAAAGTCACTGGAGGTTGCTGATGAGTTATCGAAAATTTAAAATATATGCAACATCTCTCAAAAATATTTATTTTACATTTTATTAATTTTCATCTAAAAATAGTTGAGTAGTTTTAAAATATAAAATGCTTTGAAAACTACATTTCATTACCTTTCCATTGATATATAAAACATTATATCTAATTCTTTATTATACTGTAAAATAATGCATGCAAATCACACACCTTGTAAAAATATCTCTATTATGTTATTCATGTCAAAGACAGCTTACTATGCGCATCTCATTTTTCCATGTACCATATGTACTGTTGTTTTTTTCACTTGCTCGTGATTTTTCGTTGCTTAAGTAAACTTTTATTAACCAAACATTCAACTAATTGAATGACTTTGTGCGAGTTCATAAATTAGAAACTATTGCGTCACACAGGTTCATGATAAAGATTTTTCACGACAAAAATTATTTAGTAAACATAATTGTAAAATAATTGTTTTACTAAAAAATTGATTTTTACTAAAAAATATTTTTTTTACTAAAAGTTTTCTTTTCAGTAAAAAATTGATTTTTCAGTAAAAAATTGATTTTTCAGTAAAAAATTGATTTTTCAGTAAAAAATTGATTTTTCAGTTAAAAAATCTATTTTTCAGTTAAAAAATCTATTTTTCAGTAAAAAATCCATTTTTCAGTCAAAATTTTTTTTATTATTATTTTTTTTTTTTGCAAAATTAATTTTTGTCATGAAAAATCTTTATAATGGACTCTGTGAACGCAATAGTTTCCAATTTATGAACGTGCAGAAAGTCATTCAAATTTCTTGAATGTTTGGTTAATAAAAGTTTACTTAAGCTCACTTTAAACAGTCGCAAATGCTAGAAGCAACGAAAAATCACCAGCGAGTGAAAAATCAATAACAAACCAAAGTACATATGGTACATGAAAAAATGAGAAGCGCATAGTAGGCTGTCTTTGACTTGATTAACATAATAGAGATATTTTTATAAGGTGTGTGATTTGCATGCATTATTTAAAAGTGTAATAAAGAATTAGATATAATGTTTTATATATCAATGTAAAGGTAATGAAATGTAGTTTTCAAAACATTTAATATTTTGAAAACGAATTAATTATTTTTAGATGAAAATTAATAAAATGTAAAATAAATATTTATCGTATATATGGAAAATATTTATTTAAAATTTTAAACTTTTTTGTATTTAGGTGATTTTCGGAAATGGGCCTTATATGGGAGCAATGGCCAAATATGGACTTATATTCACATAATCTAGTAGTATCATTTGTGAATAAATACTATCGATCTATGTACAATTTTAATTCTATAAGGATATTTGTCACATATTTATAAAAATTAATTTGTTTTTTGGAAGTGGGCCTTATATGGAGCTATAACCAATTATGGGCCGATCTTCATAAAATTCGCTAAAGTGATTTTTATGTACATGGGGATTTTGCATGTCCATTTCCGATAATCACGTTAATACCCAAAAACTCTTGTAAATAACGTTATTCAGATAAAATTCAAGCAAAATATACCTCAAATACATAATAGTCACGTTAAAATATTTAATGACGGTCGCTCCATTATATGTTATATTTCCCACATAAGTTCCACATAGAAAAATACATTAACACATATAAACATTCATATCGGTAAAAAAAATTAATAGAAATAATTTTCAAGCGGATTTGGTGACTATGGGTTCTTAATTATATGTAGCTCCTATATAATGCTCATATCCGGACAATTAATTCACAGAAAAAAATTACAAATCAATTGTCATATTAATTACCATATTCGTCAATACAATTATTTTTTTAATTAAAAGGGCACCAACAACCGATTTTGTAGATACAAAAAATATTTTTGTTACTTAAAATTGTTAACTCTCAATAATATGTTTTAATAACGAGTTTGTGATATTAAACAATAAATTTGTTAATAGTCAACAGTAAAATTTTAACAATAGATTTGTAACATTGAATAATTATATTGTTATTAGGTAATTATATATATAGCTTTTTCTTCTATTAATTAAAAATGCAAATTGATGGTTTTAATTGTTTTTTTTTATTATTATAAGCAAATTTACAATTTATTATAATAATTACATTTATATAATTTGAAAATATACATAAAGTTAAATCACGCATATGTTACCATTTTCTCACCTTTTTAACCAGTTATATGACCAATATCCCTTTTCACGAATGGTTATGTAGATTCCTTCAGTATTGTTCTTAAATGAGTTCCTTCTACACTCGATGCATTTGATGATGAAAATTGTCCACTGAAATCCTGTTGAAAAAAAGTTTTGTATATAAAATCGATGTCCATTTTTTTGCCTATTGCTATATTATAGTCACAGATTCTACTTACCATCTGGAATACTCCAATTCCTTTACAATTTAGAAAAGAAAACATATTTCTTATGAAACAAAAAAAATGTTTATATTTTTCTTTAATTTTTATTTTCTTGACACATTTATTTTTGTTACTTTCAATATAATATTCCTATTGAATTTTAACAACTGAAATTGTTAATAAATATCTAAAAGAAATTGTTGATATGAGTACTAAAAAACATATTGAATTAAAAAATTATTGAAAATTTAAATCATATTTCAAACAAACTTTTTCAATTACTTAATAATATTAACAGAAAAAAAATTATGAAAATAAAAACTGTTACGCGGATCTTGATTTGTTCCAAATAAATTATAAATCACTCTCTCAGTGAAAAAATTCTTTTTAAATGGCTGCGAATGAGAATTTACTATTGAAATTAAAGTGAACCCATTGTTTTCGGTCTCTGATAGATTGTTACTCCTATTATAATATTTTAGACTCTGTTGGAAATAGTACGAATATGCAGTTATTTTAATTATAAATTGCTAAATTAGATAATATTTTTCTACATTTGAAATAAAATATTAATGCTACACATAATAAAAGCTCAAATAATTATTATAATAAAGTAAAATATCTTCTGTATTTACGAATAGTTCCAAGCTGTCATGATACTATCGGAAACGAGTATGTAAGGAAGCTATCCAGGATCATGTATGAATATTCTGGAAAATAACAAAGCATTCCCTAAGTTTAGGGATGGAAATAAGGACGAAGCAAACAATAATTATCATTCGGATGCAATAGGAATGAAAGAAGGCAATGCAATGCTTCTATTATTTCTGTAAAAAAAACAAATTATTGATTTTAAGCACCTCATCTAGAATAAAAATCATTCAGCAATAAGTGGTTCTGAATATTGTGATTTTATTATGCATGATTTTTCTTCGGGTTCAACCGCATAAAAGCGATTGTTTTTAAGTGATGAATATACTGATTATGATTTGGCGTACCGTTTTTTTAAAACCAGGGGCCTATTTCACTAAACTACAATTCTACAAGTGCTGATGAGTTGTGTGCTAAAAATCCATTGATAATTGTCAACTTTGTGCCACAATAATTGTCAATTTTGTATCATGGGACATATTATTTTAAAAATTAATCGAATCAAATTATTCGATTCCTATTTGTATTAACAGTTATTATCAAACTGTGATCTATCTATTCTATATTTAACATTTTCACAAATTACTTACATGTAGTTTACAAATTTTTCTCAAGTTTCTTTTAATAATATCTTTATTATGAAGGTAGGTTATTTTGATGTCAATGTAATTTTTGACAGCATTGAATAGTTTATGGTGAAATAAATATATACAACAAATTTCAATGTTTAAAGTTTATATCTATATATAATATTTAGGTTGGGTATGTATGTATAATGTATAATAAATATTCCGTACTGTAAATATGTATGACATTAAGGTTTAGTACTAATAATATACTTTTTTTTCTGCTTCAAATTCATTGTTAGAATATGTATACATGTATATTAGGGGTATAACTATTTTAAATTTTTTGCAAATATCAAAAAAGTTCACCCACAAAATTTTTTTTATTTTTTTTTCCAAAAGACGGAAATAATTTTTTTTTTATCAATATATCAACCTGGCTCGAATCTATATTTAAAATTTGCGGTAACGGGAAAAAATCCGCTATTTTACTATAAAAAAATAAAACAAGTAAGAGGGCTATATTCGGCTGTGCCGAATCTTATATACCCTTCACCAAATTATACCACAAAATAAGAATATTAAATATTTTTAGGTAAACAAATTTTTTTTTCCAAAGTTATTTTTTTAATTTTTTGGAAAAAAAAATGTTTTAATTTTTTTATTTGGCGAAAAAAAAACTTTTGGTGAAAAAAAATTCGGGTTAAAAAATATTTTTTCCGATTTTAACCCATTGTAGGTCCATCTTACTATGGTCTTATATACGTCGTTGCAAAGGTCTTTGAAATATCTATCATTAGATATCCATACTATCTATATTAATGACTTAGTAATCCAGATATGGGTCAAAAATCGAGGTTGTCCTTATACATTGCACGGTGGTCAATTCCGGCCAAAAATCCATAACTTCTTTATTTCTTCATAAAAGTGTTTGAAATTTTGTGTTTGTATTAAGAATAACATAACCAACCGATCGATAAATATTTCGATGTTCAAGTACAGCGTTTGGTCAAAAAAGCATGGACGTTCTAAAAGTATCAAAAAATTGCATGTAAGCGGCTGAAATTTATTCCAAAAATAAAGAATAAAATATGTGATCGAAAAAAAAATCGGTCATTCAAATTTCGGATTACATATACAGGGTGTGTCCAAATAATCATGGACGTTTTAAAAGCATCGAAAAAATAGGTTATTCATGTAAATGCCTGAAATTTAGTCCAAAAATTAAAAATAGCATAAGTGATTGAAAAAAGCTGTCTTACAAATTTCGGAATACATATACAGGGTTTGGCCAAACAAACGTGGACGTTTTGAAATTATCGAAGAAGTTAGGTTATTCATGTAAAATTTGAAATTTGGTGTACATTTAAGAAAAACACACTTGATCCATCGCAAAAAATATTATAAATTGCATAACTCCTATATCCAAATAAACATTGATACATGGTTTTGGCCAATTCAGCATAGACGTAAATAACCCTCAAACTTACATAATTTTTGAAATTGACCAAAAAAATACAAAAAAAATGTGTAAAATATGTAGGCACTGAAATCGGTCTGATTATCAGCTGCAAATAATTGCAGCTGAAATTTATAGTACTTACTCTTGATACTTTACAGTATTAGATGTAATTTACACTTAACCTCTAATAGCCCCATTTAATTTGTTCTGGCCTTTCAAACTTTTTTTTAATTTAGTTTCTATAGATTTGAAACTAGTTCCAAATCATTTCATTTTTATATAAAAATAACACGCAAAAACTCCTTAATAACTACGTAGAATGGTTAACTGCTAACTGTTTTATAAAAGCATGTGGTAATTTGCAAAAAAAACTTTAAAGAAAAAAGCACAGGCTACTTCAATTCAAAAGTAAAATAATCACATTTTTCTAATATTAAAATGACAAAGAAAAAGCCTTTGACTTTACAGCTCTATAAATAACCATATAGTTACTTTATAGCCAAAATAATTATGATACTGTATATTCTGAAGTGTTAAGAAAAATTTACCATCGAAATTTTATAAAAATTAAAAAATCAAAAAAAAGCATTTTTGGCCGGAATTTACCAACGTGCACTGGTGCATATTCATAAACGCAAACTACTTTTTTCTAAAAAAGTTGTAAAAATTAAACAAGAACATATTTAGGGGGCTACAAATTTGTTTATTAAATTAGTTAAGACTTCACTTAAAATATTGTTTAAAATTCATAAATTGCGAGATTAACAGCCATTTTTAAGGGTATTTTCCTATAAACGCACTTTAATTTAATTTGGGCCACTGTAGCATTATTAATAATGTTTGGATGATCCTTTGTTATGGATTGTTTCAAAAATACGGTCTGGCATAGATTCCACTATTTTTTTAAGCAGATCGGAATCAATTTCCTCCCAGACTTGTTTAATTCTTAGTTTCAGCTCTGTCACAGTCATTATGCTTTCATTCTGGACATTATTTGCATAAACTTTACGGGCCATGTATCCCCACAAGTTCTCCATTGGGTTTAAGTCCAGACTACAAGCCGGCCAGTCCAACAGAGGAATGCTATGTTCATTAAACCAAGATTTCGATTGCTTAGAAACATGGATTGCAACATTATCTTGTTGGAATATGCAATCTTCATCCATTTTTTCATCCATAAATAAGAGAAGAGCATCTTCTCAACAGTTCGTTATAAATCGCACTATTCATTTTTGTCGGAACAAAACATTTTTTCGACATGCCAACTGCAGAAAACGCTGCCCAAACTATAACACTGCCACCACCGAAGTTACGTTTTGACATCCGAACATCGTTTGATCTCAAATCGTGCCAATAGCACGATATAGTATGACTCAGGACCGTCTAAATTCAATTTTTTTTCGTCAGAGAAAATTACTTTTTTCCACTCATCTGTCCATTTCATATATTTTCTTGCGAATTTTAGACGATTTTCATTATGGTGCTTTTTTAGCATTGATTTACATTTCGGCTTTTTCCATTTTATGTCTTCATCGTTTCGTAAAATGTGTGAAACGTGTTTGGAAGTCACTGGAAGATTCAATTTATTCTTTATTTGTATGGAATTCAATTTGTTGCTTCTTGTTTTATTAGATTAAATTGTCTTCGTGTTAATTTTCTATATCCCTTTGTAGGTTTGCGAACTCCATAATTTTGAACTTTCTTCAAGAAATTTCGCACCACACTTTCTGAACGATCGATTTTACGTCCAATTTCTCTATTGGAACATCCTTGGTCCTGAAAAAGTTTAATTTGAATCTTTTCTTGATCGGAAAAAAAAGTTCCCGGGTATCTTTAAAAGTGATGAAATTTATTGATTCAAATAGTAAATTCAGATGTTACTATTAGAAACGTACCGTTGGTTGAAAAAAACTAAAACTGATAATATTTAATTTTTGGTAACTTTTTTAAAAACAAATTTCACGTTTATAGGAATATGCACCATTTATCAGCCATTTGCGGACCGATTTTCTCGATTTTAAATCCGAGCCGGAAGAATTCCGGAGATATTGATGTATGAATCGTGTATGTAAGTTATTTGGAGGCTTATATTCTTTGTAGGATCGAAAAATTATTTTGTGGAAATTACAAACGGAATGACAAACTTATATGTATACTAGGGTGGCCCTTAATAAACGAAAGTTGGATTTTGGCCATTCTCACCCTCCAGTTTGGTGAACATTAGCAAAAAAATCATCCTGAAAAAATTTTAGGTAAAGCGGTTGGGGTTAAGACGTGCCGCAAGCCCTCTGAAGTTTTGAGATGCATTTACAAGGGGAAAAAATGCATTTTTTTCAGTTTTTGTAAAAATTTTGCCATTAAAAAATTACTTTTGTAATTTAATTTAAAAGAATCGAAATGTGTACGTAATTGTCGTTCTAATGAGACATAAAAAACAGAAATCGGTTAAAAAATGTTAAAGTTATTAAAAATTCGCCAGGCCATTAACGTGTCTCAGGCCACTAGAACATGAAATGTAGGAACAAAATTAACATATTTTGAGAAATATTAAAATAAAAGCTCATTTTTACTTAAAATATGTCCATATTTACTTGTATATGAGTTTTTGTCTTCGTAGGATACCGTTAACCTATTCTTAGGTATGAACAAAAAAATTTAATTTTTTTAACGGCAGTTTCAAAACTCCATTTTCAAATTTTTAAAAATTTTGTTAAACAAATTTCAGAATTTTTTGATCATCTCATTGGGATTTATTAAGAGTATAATAGGGAATAAAAATGTGAAAAAATTATGAAAATATCTCTTATAGTTTTTCCGTACCTGCGATTTAAATTTTGAAATTTTCGAGAAAAACCAATTATTTGGCAATTTTTAGGCCAATGAGCTCTATTTCCTTACTCTTATGAATTTTAAGTAAAACCTATTCAGAATATTATAGTCCAGATAATTCAAAATATACTCTGAAACTTCTACTAAAATCGGAAGACGTTAACCCTTAAATCGTGAAGGTCAAAGGTAAAATTTTTCAATATTTGGAATTTCTCTTGGAAAGATTTCGAAATGATCGAAATGTTGTATATTTTTGGGCCGATTTTGATGAAATTTAACAAAAATATAACATAAACTCTAGGGTTTATAATAACAGCACAAGAATGGAAATTAACGCTTAATGGCACTTGGGGTTAAAATGACACCAAACTTTTAAAATCATAATTTTTTATGGTTTTAGAAGTTTGGGGTCATTTTAACACCAAGTGCTATATAGGGTTAATTTTAATTTTTCTGCTGCTTTTGTAAATACTAGGCTTTGTGTTATATTTTTGTTAAATTTCATCAAAATCGGCCCAAAAATATACAACATTTCGAACATTTCAAAATCTTTCCAAGAGAAATTCCAAATATTGAAAAATTTGACCTTTGACCTTCACGATTTAAGGGTTAACGTTTTTTGATTTTAGTAAAAGTTTCAGAGTATATTTAGAATTATCTGGACTATAATATTCTAATTAAGTTTTGCTTAAAATTCATAAGAGTAAGAAAATAGAGCTCATTGGCCTAAAAATTGCCAAATTTTCGAGAAAAACCTAAATTTCAAAATTTAAATCGCAGGTACAGAAAAACTATAAGAGATATTTTCATAATTTTTTCACGATTTAATTCCCTATTATACTCTTAATAAATCCCAATGAGATGATCAAAAAATTCTGAAATTTGTTTAACAACATTTTTAAAAATTTGAAAATGGAGTTTTGAAACTGCCGTTAAAAAAATTAATTTTTTTTGTTCATACCTAAGAATAGGTTAACGGTATCCTACGAAGACAAAAACTCATATACAAGTAAATATGGACATATTTTAAGTAAAAATGAGCTTTTATTTTAATATTTCTCAAAATATGTTAATTTTGTTCCAACATTTCTTGTTCTAGTGGCCTGAGACACGTTAATGGCCTGGCGAATTTTTAATAACTTTAAAATTTTTTAACCGATTTCTGTTTTTTATGTCTCATTAGAACGACAATTACGTACACATTTCGATTCTTTTAAATTGAATTACAAAAGTAATTTTTTAATGGCAAAATTTTTACAAAAACTGAAAAAAATGAATTTTTTCCCCTTGTAAATGCATCTCAAAACTTCAGAGGGCTTGCGGCACGTCTTAACCCCAACCGATTTACCTAAAATTTTTTCAGTATGATTTTTTTTACTAATGTTCACCAAACTGGGGGGTGAGAATGGCCAAAATCCAACTTTCGTTTATTAAGGGCCACCCTAATGTATACCCTTCTCAAGAAGGTAAAAGGTATAAGAAGTAATAAAAATTTGAGAAAATTTTGTCCTTAAAAAATCGTTTTTGTGGATGAGGTTTTATTCCAAAATGACCTGAAAAATATGCTATCGTAAATAATACAACAAAAATTTGGTTATAGCCCTAATGTACATAGGATACATTATTATTATTTGTTATTTTATATTAAGTATTTTTTTTCTCCAAAAGTTGTTTGTACTTTATTACGATTTTGAATATTTTGAGGAGTGTCATTTGGAGGTTTCTATAAAAGCGGTTTAGTTTCTTTCAAGTTTTCTATCTCAGCTCTCTTGATTGCTTTGTTTTTCTATATACATGTAAATAATTTTTAGCTTGTTTTTTTTTGATTCTGCATCTACAGAAAAGTCTTGAAATTAATATCTTGTATTAAAAGAGATTTTTTTATACTCTGGCTGTCGTTTGTTCATTGAAAAAAAAAATGACAATTATTTATGGTAATAAAGTTCCGCTGTTTAAAATGTTTGGAAAAAATATCACATATATGGAAAGGATTCCATAAAATTATGAAAAGAAATAGATATTTTTGTGTAATTTAAAATTTGCATAAAAATGATTTATATGCCACACTTGAATGATTTCTTAATCAAATTACATACAATTATTATATATTGTAGTATATTCTTTATTGTTGATTTTTGTTTGTGTTTTTTTTTTATTTGTTATTATTATTATTATTGTCGTTGTTGCTTTTATTGTTATTGTATATTTCCTGGTTAACAGTATCCATTTACAATATGATTATTTCTTATTTTGACCATATTTTCGTCTAATGCTGTTGTTGGTTGTTGGTCTCATTGAACAATATGAATTTTAAATGAGCCTCCCAAGGAAAGAAACAAAATGGAAATAAATAAATCTCTGAAAAAATCACCATATAAACCATTATTAAATGACCATAATCATAAACATATTCATATTAAATACAGGGGTGTATTGCAAGGTTGGACCTTAATGCTTCAAATTTTACAAATTTGTTTTAGCGTCACCTTTCTCCTATATAATGCATGCTTTTCTGATTTAATCGTAATAATTTTTTTTCTAATCTGATTATCAGCTTATTTCTTCTGAATAGATGCCCACTGTTAATCCTCACATTTAACCATAATGTGTCCATAATATGGCCTTTGGAAATAAAATAAAATACACTTGTTTGTAAATAATCGCAATTCAAGCATTTAATAACAAATTCACATTTTGCAAATCGTTAACGAGATTTATGATTTATTTTATAAAACTATTTATGTATGTATTTATGTTTAAACTGTTTTTTTGTTCTGTTTTAGTTACAGCTTTAAAATACGCTTAGAGAACCCTTTAATGCCACATGATTTATCGACCAAATTTGGCATAAATAACAACACAACAAACAGAATTGGTATTTATTTAAGCAATTCAATGCAAATGTTTGTTGAATTAGAAACAAATAATAATAAAATATATGTACACACATATGAAAAATCAACATCGTACGCAAATAAATTTTCTGAATTTGGATGCTATTAAGCATATAGTTTTAGGATTAACAAACAAATTTGGAAAATTATTAATATTAAAGAGCAAGAATTTTATCTAGCTTGAAAAGAATATATATATTTTTTTAAAAAACAAACATAATATGCGGTTTACCTTTTGCTTGTCTGCAGAAACATCCAGAGTCTCTGTCCAGTTTAATTCAGTACACTATTGTCTAGTCTATATAACCAGACCAGCCATCAGGACCAATAAATTTACGTGAAGAGAGGACCACACATTTGTGGGTTCAACATAATTATCTTAGCTGGCTGCGGCACTACAGGATATGCGCTGATAATATTTGAGAATTCCAGATGTTTCCTAATGAGATGACGAGATATTATAATCTGGAAATATTCTGGGTTCCTGTTTTGTCGTCTGCAAGATAATGAAAGAGGCTTGTATTCGTTAGCTTGTATTAGCCAATAAATCGTAGTCAACCGATGAGAACAGAATAATTTAGCTCCTCGGATTCCATCCATAAATATTCGTTAGCCGACCGACAGATGAAGCATGTACCTTGTCGAATCCTCTATTGGAAGCTTCGCCCATTAAAGAAACACATTCTAAAGATCCAATACAGGTCTGTCGTAAATATTTCAAAAGAAGCTGACTTTGAAGAACCTGGAGAGACTAAGCATAACCGCACACTGGTCGATCCCATAGGCCAAAAATAAAAAAACAAAGTGAAAAGTTTGTCACCAAATGTGTCATCACTATTTCTTATAAAAACAAGGTTTTAAAATTTATAGTTGTCTTTGTTTTATTCGAACTATACTCTTCAGGAATAGCTTCAAAAGTGAGAGCATGTTGACAGTTGGTTTTTGCATATATTTCAATTTCAACTAGAGTTTTAGTTGTGTTTCCCCCTGATGTCTCCAATGGGATTTTTTCTGTTTTATTAGTTAATATTCCAAGATTCTAAAATTGGAAATTTCAGCTGCATCTCTTTGATTTATGTCCCATACACCAAAGCGGCCTCGTTGTTTTCGATGTCCATCTTTGAATTTTTGTGAGGTGTTTTGTTAGTTTATGTTCGCGTTGCTTTGTTATTGTTATGCATGTAAAGAATTGTGTTTCTTTTTTTCTTTTTCACGGACTTTTAATATTTTTACTTTATGAATTTGGTCCTTATTATAAATTGTTTTTGCAATAGTCACATCTTATAATTGCAAACTTTCGCGCTCACATATTTTTGATATTTGGTGCTTAAAATGCTGAAAAAGCTCGAAAAGTGAAGGATGTCGTGAAAAACTATATTAAAAATGAGGGCTACACATTTGAAGAAAGTAATTTAGAAACACGCTCAAATTATAATTGAAAAAAAATTTCAAAATTTTGGCAGAAATGCAGTCGTATAAAAACAAAAGTTCAAAATACATATTCTGATTGGCTTGCCTAAAAGGAGTCGATTTTATAAAACTCACATGAGCTCACACCCAGATTTAGTTTGCAATTTTTTTAGTAAGAATTCTTATTGATTTTTAATTTTTTATCAATTTTAAAAAGTTTATAGTTTCACTTATATGGGGAGTGGGTGTGGCAGTTGTACAATTACGCCCATTTTTGAAAAAAATGTGTGTAATATCTATATATTGTACCAAAAATTATAAATGTACTATTATTTATTACCGAGATATGAAATTTTGATTAACTAGAATGTCATATCCTCGCACTGAGCGTTGTGGTGAATGTGGGTATGAGTCATCAAACACTCCCATTTTATCATTAAACAGTTCTGACATATTTATAAAGCCGTGACCGAAATTACAAGTTAATACCTACACTGGAAGTATTTTTGGCCGCCGACTCCATACAGCACCGACCACTGTGAACCGGTGGGAAACAAAAACTGCATCACAAGTAAATGACTTAAAAATTAACATTTTCGAATAATGAATAAGTCGAACAAGTTCATATAGAATAATCGAATAAAACGAGATATATATCGCACTGGTTCCACTAAAGAGCGTCAACTCAAAATTTTTCAATTTTCACTTTTTGCAAGAAATCGATGTGCAGTGCTCATCATAATGAATTGAAAAAAAAAAATAGTTTTTTGCTTCTATTAAACATTTTAAAATTTTGAGTTAACGCTCTTTAAGGGAACCAGTGCATATTTAAATTAGTAATAATGAATTAAAAAAATTGTATTGTTTCTGAAATTCGACAAATACCTAAAGATAAAGGGAGTCTTTCGATCACAGTAGATGAGTGGTCCGATAGCTCCTTCTATAAATATATAAATATTCGGGTGTGTCACACATTTTGTTCGGAATGGTTTCAATTCCGTGGTTTTTATTCCGATCGATTTTATTTTAGGTTCTTCATAGTCCACGTAATTTATTAATTCAATTTCTATATTTCTGATTTAAATTTTTTTTTTTTTTTATTTTTACGTTTATTATTATATTATTCCTGCCTTTAATTTCTAGGCCTTACAATATGTAATTAAATCTTAAAACTAAACAATTATTGTTCTCTCAATGGAGAATCATATTTGGAAAATTAGATGAGTGGTAAATCAGCTATACGCAGCCTTGAGCTGTCTTGAGTTACTGCAAGTAGCCTTGCGAGCGGGTTCGGATGATGATGTAATTTTGATAAATAAGCTTCACGAGTTTTTCTCAATTCATTCTTGACCAAGAATACATCTAAGTCTCTGTGGATGTTCTCGTTTCTTATGTACCATGGAGCTCCCGTCATGGTTCTAAGAATTTTGGATTGTGCCCTCTGTATAAGATCTATACTGGTATTGCTTGCTGTTCCCCATAATTGGATTCCGTATGTCCAAATTGGTTTTAAGACTGTCTTATACAGGATGACTTTGCAGTTAAGGCTTAATTTCGATTGATGGTGGATTAACCAGTGTAAATTAGAAGCTTTTAGTTTCATGTGGAGCCGCTTGGCTTCTATGTGCCGACGCCAAGTAAGACGTCTATCTAAATTAATGCCAAGGTATGTAACGGGTCAGATTGTGGATTGTTCACACTGTTTAGTGTCAGTGGTGGACAATTTCCTCTCCTAAGTGAAGAAGAAATTAAAAAGAGCCCTTCAGTCTGAAGAGGATCGCAGAAATCGAAACTATATTGAAATTTTAACCAGTACTAAGCACACTAACTTCTCCCTTTGGAAGGCAGCTAAGAATATTAAGCCACCGTAGAGGGTCAAAGTCCGATAAGAAAATCTGATGGTTCCTGGGCAAAGGATAAAGCCGTTGTTTTCGCTGAACACTTAAGTAATGTGTTCCAACCAAACCCAAAATAAAATTGTATTGGGGGATTTACCTGTTCGGATAGGAACAGACTCCGAACTGATCGGTGTTAGTATAGAAGATGTTCAGAGGATCATAAAGGACAATCTTAAACTAAGAAAGTTTCCAGGTTATGATTTAATTACACCTTCCATGATTGGAAACCTACCAGATCTTATCTCTAGGAGTATTTCCGAATGATTGGAAAATCTCCCAAATTATAATGATACCCAAACCAGGAAAGGATTTGACATTGGCATCATCCTACAGACCTATTAGCTTATTGCCTTGCTTGTCTAAACTATTTGAGAGAATAATCCAGATCATCAATTCGGATTCCGTAAACATCACGGAACAATTGAGCAAGTTAACCGCCTAACTGGAGAGATCCTAGAACAAGGAAGTGACACTGCAATTCTTAGTTCTCATGTGGACTTAAATGTAGCATCTAGAAAGCTTGATAATTATCTCAGGCACGTGGAGACGTGGTTAAAAAATTGGAGAATACAAGTGAACGAAATTAAAAGCAAGCGCGTAACGTTTTCTATATTAAAACAAAAGGGAAGCTTTTGGTACAGAAATTGATTAAACATTTTAGAAAAACAAATAATTACAAAGAAATATCAATTCCAATTTAAAAACTGAAAGTGGAAAGAAGTACAATACGGAATTAATTCCATTTTCGATCGGAATGGAATTCTGTGACAGGCCTGATTACTGCAAGAAGTTACAATTCTTTCAAAATGTTTAATTTAGGACTTAAACCAATGAAAATAATAGGTGCGGAATAAAATATTTTTTATTGATTTCATAACATAAATGTTAGTGAAATATTAGCAGAATCGCAATTACTAACTCTGTCCAACAAATTGAGACTTTTTGATTGGAACAGAATAGTGACCCCATAATCGAAGGGAGCATTATACTAACTGAAAAAATTATGTAAGTTATTATCTGATAGAATTCTTATGGTCAGAGTTATATTATGGAATTTTATGGGGATCATTTTTGTGGAAGATCTTAACCCTCTAGCTCCTCTCTTTAGGGGTCAATTTGATCCTCTTTTTGAGGAAATCAAAAAAATCCTTTAAAAAAGGACATTAAAGAATTAAAATATTCTACGAAAATTTTTGTCGGAAAATTTCAGTGGGGGTCACCAAATATACCAAAGTTATAAATAAAGCTCTTTACGCTTAATTAGAAAAATTACACACCACCTTGGGTCTCACATTTTTTAAAAAAAATCACAAAAAATCTATTTATGATCCGAATGAGCAGATATTTAAAATATAAATAGTCCTAGAGATGATCTACAAAAAATAGATGGTGGCGTGTAATTTTGCTAATTAAGCGTAAAGAGCTTTATTTACAACTTTGGTATCTTTGGTGACCCCCACTGAAATTTTCCGGCAAACATTTTCGTAGAATATTTGAATCCTTAAATATCCTTTTTGAAAGGACTTTTTTTGATTTTCCCAAAAAAAAGCTAGAGTGTTAAGATCTTCCACAAAAATTATCCCCATAAAATTCCATAATATAAGTCTGACCATAAGAATTCTCTCAAATATTAACTGACAACATTTTTTTTTGTTAGTATAATGCTCCCTTCGATCAAAAAATTAAATCTTTGACCCACAGCAAAAAAAATAATTCAGACCAGCTGGACTATAAGTTTATTCTACAGAAATTATGTACTCCACATGCTCTTTCAGAATTATAGGGTCGCTATTCTGTTCCAAAAATGCTGTTGAACAGTGTAATCGAAATATTAACTTGGATTAAGGTGGTATTGAAATTTTTATCGAACATGGTAATAAACTTTTTGATATTTATCAATAAACGGAATTGTTCGGGAGAGAATCTGGTCAGAATATTTCTGATGAAAATTTAAAAATGGACTTTGTTTTCCAATGTTTTTTAACATTACCAATATTTGGATTGTTAACTTTAACTTTATTTTTTGTTTTTCTTTAAGAATAAAATATTAAAAATCAAAACTTCATTCTTTACTTTTTTAAAAAAATTTAAATTATTCGAATAATATGATTTGGTGCAGTGCAGAACCCCAAAGAAAATCGCTATATCGGAATCATTAATGTCCTTATTCTTTATTTTTCCAACTCTAATGTGATTTTGAAGATATATAAATTAGGCAGGTTGTCTTACATATTCCAAAATTATATAAAAGGAGCTACACTATTTTTTAACATCAGTGACCAATTACACTGTACTTAATAAATGCGATGTCGAACACTAATTATTTCTTACTTACCCCCTACATATGGATTATGCTTTAATGCCAGCATGATTTCCTTTAGCTATTTTACAAGTAATGACTTTTCCTACAATACATTTTCTTTGAACTTAACAGCTCGTTGAATCATCTTTGAAGTATTTGAAATATTTTCAGGGTCTTTACTAATTTGCAATAAAATACAATTTTTATTTTCATTTTACTAATTTCTTTGCCACTACACTGCATACTAAACTCGTAATAGGTGCTTAATTACAACATTATTTTTGACAGCGAACACTAAAAACAATAAAACGAAAATCTGAAGACAAAATTAAAATAAAAATGGAGGAAAAAAGTTATAACAATGAAATTTATGCACTTGGCCAAAAAACCAGAAAGTGGATTTAAAAAACATGACAACTAGGCTTTGAAATGGTTAGCAACGAATTTGAAATAACTTATGTTAGAAAATGGGAAAATTATATAAATAAAAAAAAATTATTGGAAAAGCAAGACTGAAAGAATAGTTAAAAAAGAAAACATAGAGAGTTGAGTGCAAATGATCGTCTATTGTTTTTTAGTTATTAAGTATTATTTACTTTTATTTGGAACAAACGATGTTAGTAATTAATTATACCCAAATTTTTTTAGTGAAGTATTTTCTAAACACAGCAGCAGTTTTCTACTTTAATAAGATAAAAAGCAACGAATAACTTAATTTTCCAAAAACAAGAAACAAAAAATCAAAGCACAGCTGAATGCTACCTCAAAAAAAAAACGACCAATAATACCTGCAGCTAAACTTCATTACAAGTGAACATGCAAATAAAAAAATTCATTAGAACATTTAAAAATCAAGTAATTTTTCCAATGCAGCAGTATGTGGTGGTCAGAATGAATCAAATTTAGGCTACTCGCTGAAGAAGATGTAATATAGTACACACAAAAAAATATAGATTTTTTTTTACATGATTACAACATATGCCACAATTATGTTCACTGTAATTATTTATATGAGTGCGGCAATCATTTACCATTGCAGCGTTCATTTAAATGATTGTAGTAATACAGTTTATCTGTCGAATTGACTGTCATTTATACAGTTTGTTTTTCAACCACACAAGCAAATGTTTTCGCTTAAGGGGCTCTGACCCTAATTTTCATAAAAAATTATCTTCAGCGATGAGGCATCAACAAAATAAATTGTTGAATTTGGGACGATACCAAACCACATGAGATCCAAGAGCGTCCAATGTATCCCCAAAAAGACACTGTTTGGTATAGTTTCTAAGCTCGTCCATAATTCTTTGGGTCATCGCCGTCAAGAGTATACTCACGCACTTTCCGTGAGCAAATCGGATATAGGCAACATAAGCTCAAAACATGGATTATGGATGAGACCTGCCGTCTCATTCATGAGAGAGAATGACTGAAGAACGACATAAATTCGGAAGAACAAGATCATCAAGATCAGGCTTGCAGATCCTATACTTGTCTATAGACCTCATGGTTAAAAGCAGTGCTCGACGGTATAAGCGATCTTGGGCTGAAAACATGACCTCAGATGCTCAAGCAGCGGCGAATACACACAGAACTAGGGATCTATAAAGATTGGCAAAGGAGATCCACAACTGATCCACAGCTTATCCCCTGCTTATCCCCTGAAGGATGTGATATGTGTTATTGTCCCACAACTTCGCCGACATATTGTCAATACCGGAATCCATCACAAGGCTGAAATGTTAATGTTTAACTCCGCATGCTACAGTTAATGATATAAAAGCACTCAAGAATGGTAAACCAGACGTGAAGAACATCAAACCAAAATTGCTTAAAGCCAATCCCCATCTGGGTGCTTGAATAATAAGGCCCATCATCGAAAACTTCTGGACTGAGCTTAATATTGGGGCAATAATCAAGGTACCAAAAAAGGTTGAACTGATGAAATGTCGACATTCGAGGGGTATAACCTTATTGTCAATATTAACAAAGTACTAGCGCATATCTTTCATGACAGATTACCCTCCTCACTGTCATCCCAACAACGATATGAGAAGGCTAGTTTTAGGTGACATCACTCATGCACAGATCACGTGAACAGCCTACGTATTATTGTCGAACAATCGGTTTAATGGCGATCTCTCCTATATTTCATATTAATAGACTTTCCTAAAGCCTTCGATACCCTTTACCAGCAGGTAATTTGGCAAGCACTACAGTTCAAAGGAGTTCCACATGAATTTATTGATCTAAGCTGTGCCTTTACCGGGATTCAACATGTATGTTGCTACATGAACGCAATCTGGGAAGGCCCTTTTAGAGCTAAGGCAGGAGTTCGACAATGCTGTGATGTTATAATGCTTAAGGCAACATCCAATAGAAGGTGCATCACCTAGAGGCGTCTCCACACATTCAATGATATGTCAGCTGGTTCCCAACTTCGATCTTAGCAGGCAGGTTTTAGGACACATTATTCATGAACGGCCTTCGAATTATTGTCGAACAATGGGTGGCATAACGATCTCCTCCATATTGCATATTTATAGACTTTTTTCTAAAGCCTTCGATACACTTTACCAGCAGTCTAAGGTGTTCCATATGAATTTATTGATCTAATCCGTGACTTATACCGGGATTCAACATGTATTGTGAACGCAATGGAAAGGCCCTTTTAGAGTTAACGCAGGGCAAGTGATGCTGGTTTAAATGTTAACATAGCAAATGCCAAGGTCTTGCAGTTAAATACCACCAACTCACAAAAGTTCCAAATAGACAACGTAGGACTTGAAGATGTACAATCGTTTATATATCATATCAACATCAGGTGGCTCGCGAACCGATATTACAAATTGCATCAAAAGGGTAAACCAAATTGCATAAAGTATAGAAATTCATCTAAGGACCAAGCTCCTCTTTTCATATAATGTGCGTTCCGTCCTATTGTGCGGCTGTGTATTCTGGAACATCACATCTAGCGACTTGCAATCCTGCAATCAATCGCTCGTTATGAAAAGTGCTCAATATATTTAGGCCGAATATTGTCTCAAAAAGAGACTTGGGAAAGAGCAGGTGAAACACCATTGCGAATCCAGATCATCAATCGTTAATGGACATGTTCTCAGATGCACCAACGACAACGTAGCCAAGATGGCAATTGAATGGAACCCCCAATGCAGTAGAAGAAAAGGCAGATAGAAGCAGAAACAAACTCAACTGGAAAGTCCTGGGCCGAAGTGAAGCTGATATCACAGGATAGATCACAATAGAACAACTTTGTCGTGGCCCTTTGTGCCACCTTGAAACCATAGGAATCAATATATATCACTGTCAAAGGCGAGCGTTATAGGTCGATGACTGCCAAATTCTTTTGGTCGGAATTAGATCATATGGGCACCAACAACATGTGGTTTCAACAGGTCGTGGACACTATTCATGAGTGATTTGAGCAGCCACCAATCCCAATCATGCGATTTTACCCTGCTAGACTTTATCTTGAATAGTTGTCTTAAGTCGCAGGTCTATGCGAATAAGCCACAAACCACAGCGGTCCACAAAGCAAGAATAACCCATGCCATCGGTGAAATATTAGATGCATATGTTAACTCCGTGAATAAGATTCCTAAAAATTTAGCTGTTCCTCAATTTATACGTATTCTAAATTCATAATTGTTAATTTAAAAACGGACTTTTTGTTGTATCAAAATGTATGAATTGTTTTAAACTGCCTATTTTAGGGTACTCATTATAACCAATATACTAATGCGGCAAATAAAATATACCAACAAACAGCGAAGAAGTAAGTACAAAAAATTAAACAGCAAACTGTTAAAAATCACATTTCCTGCACTTGCAAAGGTAATTATCGCATTAGTCAAAGTTTTCTAGATGCATGCATGATGCAAGTGCAACTTCATAGATGTTGTAGTCAAAATATCAGAAGACTAAGAAGAAGAAGTTTAACAACACAAAATAACAATACAGAACAGTAGCTGTAAAAACATGACCTCAAACGTCTTCTAGTACCTCGACTTTTGGGCACAAATAATAAAAATTAACAGGGGTTAATTGATAATGTTATAAAATTATTGAAAAGAAAGTTCAAATTTTTAATTATAATAATAGAGGGTTATTTTTAATGATTTTAAAAGTTTATAAAAAAACAAGTTAAAAAGTCATTTCAAAATTTTAAGACAAATAAACTTAATTTTCAATACCACTACTCAAGTACTAAAATTTGCATCAACACATAATGTTTAGATGCAGCAAAACCAGGCTCTCAAACATATTTCCAAGTAGTGGTAATGACGACTTAAAAATGCAAAATACCTTTAAGATAACAACATGAAAAACAATTAAAAATCTTTAACAATTTACGAAATGAACGAACAACAACTGACTTTGAACAACAGCAGCAGCAACTGAAACAGCAAACATCAATAGCCAGGAAATATATAAAAATAAAAACAACAAGACACACAGACCATCATCATCATCATCGTCATCTTGGAAACATCAGGTGCATGTTGCACTACAACTGGCATACAGATGAGGCTGGCAGAAGTAAAAGAAGCAGTAAAAGCGTATGAGATACATAAGCATCGTTGTTCAAGTAAAAACAAAAATCTTTTTGAGTACTTAAGGTACTTAAAATGAAATAAACCATAAAAAATCACAACCACAAAAAAAGAACAAAACGACAGCAATAACAAAAACTGAACAAAAAAAAAAAAAAAAAACATGAGCAAAACACCAACAAACAACATTTGTGACAGCACATAAATCAAAATGTCTTAAAAGTGAAAAAAAGTGCTACAAAAAAAAACTACAAATAAATTCATCAGCTAATGTTGGTTCGGCCACATTCAGATACAATTTGCTGGTTGGAAAAAGTAAGTACTTTAATGGTACTGTGATACCCACTGTATCTTGTATTATGCCTAAAATATTCTTCAGAACTCGGCAGTCAAGAAAGTTCCATCCGAACTCATCGGAACATATCCCCTGGTCCAGATTATATTCCAGCACTTCATCATCGCTGGCCCGTCCACTTAGGAACCTTTTCTACGTTTCATATCAATCTGGGATTTTCGGCAATTGTTAGAATGTTGCCAACGTCCAGACAATCCACAAAAAAAGCGACCCCACCAATCCCGATAATCATCGTCCAATCGCAATTAGTTCGGCGCTCTCAAAGGATATGGAGAGCATGTTAAATCTTGTCAATTATTTAGAATCGAATAGACTTCTGAATGACAGACAATATGGCTTTCGTAGTAGTCATTCAACTGGGGACCTATACCTATCAATACATTGCATGGGAGAGAGTAAGATAGACGAACTCGACATTTCGAAAGCATTTGACTGAGTGTGACATGATGGACTAGTTTCGAAATTAATCTCGTTCGGTGGGTGTCGATAGATGGGATTTGCTCCGAAAACTTCTTATTGAGCTCTGTTCTTTCTCCTTCCTTTTTTTATTTTCATGAATTTTTTACTAACAATCACTTCAAACCCAATTTATTCATTCGTGGACAACATTAATATCTGTTACTCATATTCATTTGACCATAGACCAAATCTTTCTGAGATTAAACTCTCAAGAATGAATATGGGGATAACTCGATAAATAGTGACCTTATAACAATCTCCAGATGGGGTGAATTGAACCGTGTTAACTTCAGCGCACTCAAAACTCAGTGCTGCCTATTGACAGACAAACGTCTTGAGATTTCACACAATCAATTATTCGTAAAGGTAACGCAACTGTTGGAGTTGTACCAGTAAGGAGCCGGATCACATCTTTGCCAAGAGTCAAACGAGTCTTGGCCTTTTGCTTTACCCATTCTGGTGATATTAGACCCATTCATCTATTTTTCAATAGATAGTTCGCGAACTCATATTAATTCTACAGGTTGTCTAAGATGGGCCAGTGAACAAATGGAATAGAGAAAACATTTCAACCTAATTACGTTGGAGTTAAGAGCATTGATTAACGCAAAGCTGTTTACATAGATATTAATAGTCGAAGTTTCGAGATTATTAATTACAGGATTCTTCTCACGGCTGTATCGATGGGATAGTTCTGTGAAAATTGGAATACGGTGCAAGTATCGGGCAGTCTTAGATAGAGCTAAATGTCAGGTTTATCAGAAAAAATTCCCTAGCCGTTTGCGTCAGTGTAGATTGAAATCGCGTCTTCCCGAAGGCCAGAGTTCGTGTCTTTTGTCAGTATTAAAATTTGCTGTTGGTACCATATAGTTGTAGGATGAAGTAATCAATGCGGTCAAGCTTAAAGTTGCATTTTTCATTAAAGAAAATTATAACAGTTCAACGGCTCAAACTTGTACTTTACAAGTTCAAAGGCTGTTTCTTCATTCAGTAACTAAAAAAATATTTATTTTTTTAAACTTTTTTAATTAACAAATGCACTTCTCACATTTTAAATGTAAGCACATATATTGTGTAAAATACACAATATATATAATATTGAAAGTATGAGAAAGCGTGGAAGATACTGTTTTTCCTTTATATAAAAAGCGAGTGGATCTTAAATCAAATGCAATCTCTATAAAAATAAAAGTAAACCAACAAATATTTTGCCTGCGTACTACTATTTGTTAATTTTCTAAATAGTACTTCATAAATACATTTATTTTTAGTACCATTTAACAGAAATCTCTGCTTAAAAAAATTCAACATTGGGAAAATTACTAACATTTAAAATCGATAATTTAATTTGAAAAGAATTTTTCCTATACGAAAAAAAGCTGCAAAACCAAAGACAGTTGTTTCTGTATTTTGCCTGTTGTGACATTGTAAATTATTTCCAATCATTTTTTTTATTTTGTGCAAATGTCTCTACTATACTTCCTAAAAAATATGTTTAATTAGCATCAAAACCTACTCAATATGGGTTTGAGTAAGTAAATAAATAAATTCTGGAAAAACGTAAACAAAACCAGTCAACAACTTT
Source organism: Calliphora vicina (assembly GCF_958450345.1). Lineage (NCBI taxonomy): Eukaryota > Metazoa > Arthropoda > Insecta > Diptera > Calliphoridae > Calliphora > Calliphora vicina. Next base: position 46,819,437 of record NC_088780.1, read on the forward strand.
GTCAAATTCTTTTAATACAAAGTAAGAGTATGTATTTAGTAAGTGGAAGTTTTCAGTTTTTTTTTTTTGGCTCATTTGTTTGTTTACAAAATAAGAACTTGTATGATGAAAAAAAGTATGAAAAGTATTCAAGTTGAAACTTTCTTTGGTGGCTTTTTGGCAGCAACCTTAATTAACAGTGTTAAGGGAATTTACTCTACATAAACCCTAAAAGTACTTAGTAATCTGCATAAAACTTATTGTGATGAATTTAATTCCATTAGTATAATGTTTAAAATATTTATGCACATTAAAGTTATTTCCAAAGTGAGCTTTAAACCGATTGTGATAAAATTTTGATTTTTTTTTTCAATAAAATACTACCGTGAAGGGCCAAAGGCTGACTCCAGTTTATATATTTTTGGACACTTGGTTACTTTATGCATCCCATGTAATAGAGCAATCCATATATATAAAACTTATTTGGAGTGAAATTTGTGTGGATATCTTAATAAATTTATCATTTATGACCGATAAATTCCAATTTCTGGAGGATATTTGTATGGGGGATGGATCGATTTCAACCTGTTTCAATAGGCTTCGTCCTTTGTCAGAAAATTTTGTATGTGCCAAATTTTATAGCAATATCTAAAAAATTGCGACCTGTACTTTGCTCACAAGGTTTACATGGATAGCCAGCCAGACGGAGAATCGCCTCAGAAAGTGATTCTTTATTTATTTTTAGCCTTGACGACGAATGTCACATATTTGTCCCATCATATTTTCAGGACCGATTCAAAATGCGTTGGTCAATAAATTTACAAAAGGCAATGGTACATCTAATACTAAAAGTTTATCCAACAGTATCAATTAGAAAACTAAAATAACCAAAAAAAAAAAATACAATTTTCAGACTTTCGGAAGTCCTTCTTAAGCCCATTGAAACAACAAAATCTTGGTGTTAAAAAAAAGAAATGCCAAAGATTGCATTTTGTTTTTATCGAACAACACCGATTAGATCACAATCCATTGGAAAATGTGGTTATGATGGCGAAGAAACCAAATATGACATATATGTCCCATTCGTCGTTCAGGATATATGTGCATTTATATAAGTATGTTTTCTTTATCTTACCAAAATGTTATAGTTAACCAATTTATATTTGTATACGATAACTCCTTCTATTTTTGTCCATTTATTATGTGAGAACATAGCATCGCGTACCGTAGCTCACTGTTTGATCGAATTCTATTGCCTTTAAAAACATTTAACTTATTTTTTGTAAATATTTGTTGAAAATGTTCACCAAATACCTGACAAAACATTACACCATAGTGTATTCCAGACTACGAAAGTTTTTTCTTTGAGTGGCTTTTAGATTGTTTCAGTTTAATGAATGACGCTGCAGGTTTGTTTTATTTTGTTTGGCGTCTCTTTAGTATTTTTTGGTAGCACCGTATAATTGTGTTGTATGTGTAGCGACCCCAGGAGAAAAAGGTTACAGCACTGGAACTTTTTGCAGCGGTGTGTGTGGCATATAATTTTTTATTTGAAACTTATAATTTTCTTTTTTAAACTTTTTTTTGGAGTCAAAAGTAAGGAGTGCAAGTGAGATAATTAGAGCATAATATTTTGTTAATGAAAATGTTTAAAGATTTAGAATGAAAATGAAGAGTAATTTCATCAATGAATATTTTAGCTAAGGAAGAAAATGTGAATTATTAGATAGTAAAAAGTCTGAAAATGTTTAAGAAGTATATGAAATATGTATTTTAAAACTAAAAATAAATTAGCTTGTGACGAATTTTAAATGACATTTAAGGAAACTACAGTGCTTGTTAACATTTTCACAAACTAGACTTCTTTATCTTTTCAGTGATATATAGTATGATATATCTGTGTTCGTTATCGTCTAAAATACTACTCGGCACATCACTCTTCTTGAAAAATGCCTTACTTGCTTTGTTTATGTTAAACGTTGCTTACTATGCGCTTCTCATTGTTTCATATACTATCAGCTCTTACGCAATCGTCTTTGTGTAGTTGCTTTTGTTGCTGTTCGTGTTTTTTTGTTTTTCGGGTTATTGCTGTTTAGAGATTCTTAAAGGTTTGAATCTATATATAAATGAATGTATGTTTATTTGTTTGTACATTATAGGAAGCTAAAAAACACGACAGATCCTCTATAATTTGTTTTTGTATATTCCTCTGTATCTAGAAGGAAAAATAGGCTACTACTTCAAGTGCGTGTGGCACCTGGTTTAAGCAAAAGTGAGATAGATTGAAACAGGTGGTGAGTCACCTCCCATATAAAGTAAATATGTAATTATTTCTAAATATCTTGAGAACTATAATTGTAAGATTCTTCAAAATTTGATGGAATAGCTCTCTTATCATTTTATATAGTTCGGCTAAAAATGGTCGGTATTGGATTAGTGGGAGTGGCAACTACCATACAATATATATAGTTATTTTCGAATATTTGGAGAACAATAACTATGAAAGTTTTTAAGCTTAGTACGGATATACGGATCATTGTACAAGGTTTAGCTAGAAATCGAAACAGTGTGACCTATCATCGAGTATCTGGAGAAATATAATAGTGAGATTTTCGAAACTTTGAGTGACTATTTCGTTACCATTGTAAGTAGTTGAGAACAACTGAACGCAAATTCAAATGGGTGGTATCAGAAAATACAAAGCAAATAGTTATTTTCGAATATATAAAGAAATGTTATTTTTATAAATTAGGATCCTAGTATTGTAAGTAATTTAACTAAAAATAGATTGGATCAAAACTTGACCACTGTAAAGCATACAAAATTATAGCGGTTCGGTCCGTCTTAAGAAAAGTATAAAGGTGTTTTTAATCACCGGGTTTTTTATACTTTTAATGCCATGCTTTCGCCATTGCATTTGATAACAAAAAAGAAATGCTGGTATTTATTAAATTCATTTAATTTCTTTGATAAAATATGATCACTTGGTTAAGATAGTGAATTTAAATATTTTCAAAAATAGTTTATTTTTCCCCAAAAATTGGGGATAAATTATTGTAGGGTCAGTTTGTGATTTTCTGGTCAGGAATTTTATGTAACTAATGAAAGAGGAAGACTTAGCAATAATGTAGAAGAGATCGATGCTGTAGGATAGGTTTAAAGTACCCGAAAATGTTAAACGACTAATACATATAAATTCCCATTTTTTTATCAAATTAAGTAAGTGCACTAGTTATTATGAGCGCATTCTTTACTTGTGTTTGTTTTTGAATTGAAATGTATTGATTTTAGTTTTTTATTCTAGAATACTAACAAAGGTTTTTTTGTAGTTGTAAGCATATCAAAGAACCAGATCAAAGCTGTAAATAAGATGACAGATGTTAATTAATTTGTGTAGGAAAATAAAAAGAAAAAAATATGTCTGGCTTGGAGAGTGACTGTATGTAGTATGCAGTATTTAATTATGATAAGGCTGATTTTCGCGTTTTAAAAGCCTTGCTACGGCAACTAATTCAAAAGCATAGCCCAGCAAAAACTTTTCTTACAAATAAGCCGAAAAATAAGGGGAATTTGACGATTCAACTACTTATTTTTCTACTGTAAGAAGTCATTATTTTTGTTTGCGATGTCCCAAAAGTAATCCTTTATATTTTGGCCAGAAATAAGTTGTTTTGTTAGTAGAGTTATTTATAGAATTTTTATTTACACAAAAAAATAAAAATAAAAAAAAATAAGTCGCAGACCCGATTCGAACCTGCAACGTTCTGTTTGGTAGTCTGCAGTTGTGCTCACTACCCCACTGCTTAGTTATTTCATTGTGCATCAAATAATGGTTTCCACACAGTAATGCAATATTCTCTTCTGTTTTTCTAAAAATAAACAGGCAATAAAAAAAATGGGCAAATTGAAAAAAAGTAACAGTTTTTTTGTTTTGTTTGTTTATTTTGTTTTTTAGACTTTACTACTTAAAAAGTAAGTTATTAAAAAAGACATTATTAAAAAGACATTGTAGCCTTTGTAAGCGAAGTTTTTGCTAGGAGGTCAGTTAGTCTAACCTCAATCTTAAAGTATACCGGTCGAATCAGAATCACTTTACGACAATGTCCGTCAGTCCGTCCTTCTGTCTTGTGGTACATGTAAACCTTGTCCAAAAAGTATAAGTCGGAATATTGAAGCTATATCTATAACACAAATAAGATTCGTATATACATAAGTCGTTTCACCTAATTATATGATGATCGGTCCATAATTAGTCATAGCTTCCCTTTACGGAAATATGTATACGAACAGATATATAATGTATTTATAATATAATTTGATTCGAATTAGTTATGGGAAAATTTCAAGGATATTAAAGGATACAATTTTTGAATGACATTTTGGACATAATTTGAACAAAATTTAAAACATATGAATGTACTGAAATACGATAGACCTTATAATACAAATAAAACATATATTTTATAAGAGAAAATATCATAGTTATTTGTAGGAAAGTGAAAATTGTTCAGCGAACACGCGAAATTTCACATATTCATTAAATTCCTTCACAAATTTAACTTTTGGGAGGGTTTCCTTCTTTCAATTCCAGTTGAAAATAACTTTTTCACGCTGAATTCAAATCTGGCAAATAAATATTGAAATGTACAAAACTGTTTTTTATTTTCCATAGGTAATATTTTACATTCAAGTTAAAAAATCATTTCCTGAAATATTTGAAAAAAAAACATAAAGTTTATCTTATCCAAAGGGTTAATAAAAGCAACGGAGTTACTATATACTAATTGGAACACAAATGTACACAGAGAAAACAGATACGTTGTTGCAATCGAATTTGATTTTTTATTTTTAAGTTTATGTTATTTTAATAAAAAACACATAGAAAAATTCAAAATTATGATTTTATTGGATAGTTTTAAATAAGATTTGTTGTGCGTCCAGCGTCTGTAGATAGGATTTTAAATTGAACCATACGTTGAACCACTAAAGCTGTGAAAGTTGTAACTTTAAACATGGCAGTGAAAGCTACAAAAGCATATCAAAAAGATCTTAAAATAAATATAAACTTACCCTTTCATATAATTAATCTGTCAATTATTCTCACTTAGTTATTGAACATATTAGTGTAAACAAAAAGTTTTTCTATGCTTCGAAAATGTCACTCGTGACAACGCTGGGCCATATGTTACAATACCTGTCCAAAGCGATCCCCCGTCCGATTACGTTCTTGTCCTCAAAATATGAGCAGTTTTATTTGGCTTGGAATCCATATGTTGTCAGAAAGATGGGAAAATATCATAGCTAACAATGGCCAATAACATGGATAAATTTATAATGTACAAGTGTTTCAAAATAAAAAGTAAACATTTTTAAAAATTCCGCATTATAGTAAAAACAAAAACCGCAATTTTAAAATTGGTGAAACCAATTTCAATTACGCTTTTACAACTATACACATAGAATTTCTATTGAATTTATAGTTTTTTATAATCATAGCCGATTTCCGACAAATTCTTTTTCTGTGTGTATACTTTATATGCACAAGAGATAAAAACATGATTTAATTCATTTTATGACAGTAAATATAAGGCTAAGTGGTGCCCCTTCATATGGTTTACCAAAATCGCTGCTTATTTAGATAATTTTCATTGTTTATGGAACCCCTGAGTTAAACACGACATATGACAGCATATTTTATTTCTTTCAAATTATGCAACTAGTGTGAATTTGCAACAATGTTGCAAGTAAATGTGAATACTAAACAAAATACAAACAACTTGAAACTAAAGGAAACATTTTAAAAATTTAAACAACATTAATAAAGGAAAATATCTACAACACAAGCGTTTAAACAAATCAAAAACAGTAGTACATTGCTGTGGTACGAGTACAGAGTAGCAAGCAACAACTAAAATAATAAAACTACGAATAATGGGCAACATGTGGAGTAAGCGATCAAAAGATAGAAATCTCTAAATAAAACCTCAAACCTTAAAAGTTGAGGCCAAGGCTGTATTAATCTGCCACAATAACGAACAAAAAAAGTACACAGTAGATGAAAACAACAACAACAACAACCAGAGTAGAAGAGGAAGGTTGAACCTAAAGGTTGGTTGGTAGTATTTTTAAGTTGATGTTGCTGGTTGCCATTGTGGTCTCTTTGTATTTTAATGACGGCGCTTGGTTTGCCCACAACAAGCCAATAAAATGCACTTGAATTTGAAATTTTGTAACAACAACAAACCAAAAAAAAAACCAACAAACAATTACAGAACAAAATAAAAACAGTAACAACAGTGGCATCGTGCAAATTCCTTTAAACGACATTGAGATGCGGAAACAGAAGCTTTTTGTCCGTTATAGCTGGTGTATTCTTGCCACTCTACACTACACACTAACACATATGCTTAAATTTCTATCATTTGGCTTCAATAGTAATAAACGTACTTATCCTAAACTTAGACACAAATTTTGCAGCTGTTTAAAGCAAAAGTCTTGTTTTATTAACAGATTTTATTTTTGTTTTTGGTTTTTTTTTGTGACCATTGCTTAATAGTTGTTACCGAATGTGATGTGGTACGAATGAAATAAAAACCCTGCCCTTGTCGCTTGTCATAAAATTCTTAACAGCATATTAATTATTTTCTTCCTTTAGCATGCAGTTAGTTATACCAGCACATGCTTCATATGCCTCAGATGCTTGCCACCAGTAGCCTTTACATCACAATTGTGGTGTATGTGTAGCAAGTGTTCTTTTTATGAACAACACCAACAACAATAATAAAAGCAATGTTAACGAAATTATTGTTTAGTGGCTGCCACAAAATACAGTAGTTTGGCAGTAGTGTTTTTTTTTTGAGGTTTCTTCAGAAAATATGGACTTATTTACAAATTTGATTTGCGACATTGATACGACTTAACAAGAAGCCTTCAATAGGGTGACTTTAGATCAATAGTCGGCATAAAGTGAAGTTGGAACTTGGATTATAATATCATGTTATGCACTTTCTTTCTCTGTTGTAATCTGACAAGTTTTTGAGTGTGAATTTTGTTTAATTTTTATGAATTTTCTTGAGATTTAAGTTTTAGCTATTTCTGTCATATAGATCCCAAAACTGCATACGTTTTATATAAAGTGGGAAGGGCATTATGCGTTAGTGCTGATGATTGTGATGTGGTACACTTTTAAGTATGTTATTGTCCACCAATATTGATGAAATAAATATGGTTTAAAATGTTATTTTCTCTAGATATGCACCATATAAACAAATTTTTCAAAAATCTTTCCATAAAAATGGTCGCATTTCCTAGTTAAAATTAAAAGGCCAATGCATATTTTAAAGAAATCTAATAAAAACCACCAGAATTTTTTACATTAGTCAAGTTTATATTTATCATTTAAGTAAAAAAACCTCAAAAAAAAATCGACTTATGTATATAATTTGAACACAAAATATCGTGAAACTTTAACATTTTCTTTTGAGCTAGCTAGCATTGTTGTGTTCCAATGGAATTTAAATCATTTTTCAAGCTTCTTTACATGGTTGAACCAGGTTGTAAATATGAGCAGGGTGAAAGGAGACACAGATTAGATGGAAAAAAATACAAATAAGAATGAAGAAAGTAAATTTTCAATGACGTCGTTAACTAACTATTCTATTTCGTAAGCTTTTTATCAAAATGTGGGTTTTTCATCAATGTGCGTATTTATGGTAGCACAAATATTCCTTCTTTGAGTTTATCATCACTTAACTTGGAAAATACTGCTTAAATATAAATAGAATGAACAAAATTGTTCATCAAACCAAGTTTTATGTGGAGTGACGGTAAAATGACATATTTAGGATCTATCAATGGTATATGTTTCATATTCGATTTTCCGTAAACAAACTCTAACATTTCTGGCCATAGTTTTGATGCATTTAAGCAGACCACTAATAGAAACGATTACTAAACAAAACAAAATAATAAAAAAGTACAATACATCGGAAACAGTAACTGTTTCTTTTAACCCTAAAGTGAGGGTAGTGAAATAATAATAAACATGTACCTCGAAAAAATGTTTGGAACATTTAATCTATGATTCATTACCTATTCATTCCAGCTAACAGTTAAGAGGGTACCAAAATCGTGTAACGCAGTGTAATTAGTCATAGCTCCCATATAAGGCCCACTTCCGAAAATCACTCACGAATATTAATTATTGAAATTTTAAAAGAAAAATATGTTTGCTCATTTACTTAGTGTAGGGTATTTTATGGTCGAGCTTGATCGACCATACTTTCTTACTTGTTTTTAGTTGCAAGACTTTGGGTAAGGGTAACTTTAGTTACTCGACCTAACCTGAGTTTCATACAGAAAACCTATAGCAGTTTGAAGATAGGTGAGCATAAAATCATAGAGGTTCTAGTAAACCTATTTTCGAGGATGTCTACGCATGAAAGTTGAATGTGCCAAGCAATAAATTGGTGTATGCATGCAAACTCTTACTTTTGTTTGTGTTCATTTCACCTTTCTCAATTGGTCTTGATCTTGGAATGAATACCATTGGTAAAATGGTCTTCATTCTGACAAGGTTTCTCACATGAAGCCAAATGATTGTATAGTAATCAGTTTGTCCAAGAGAAATCACTACATTTTGGAAATGTGTTATTGGTTTTGATTTCTTCTGTGTACATATTAGGGTATTCAATCGGTTAACCTTTAATCAGTTAACCGATTAATTTTGGACGGTCAACTGTTCGAATAATTTAAAATTGCCGATTTTCAAATAACAAATAAACCGATTAATCAAAATCTAAAACAATCCAAAAAGGAATATTCTTTATCATGGTTTTTATTTCTCCAACATATACAATCAGCGAGAGAGTTTTTTTCCAAGAAAAGTTTTATTAAATTTAAAGAAAAAATCGTTTAAATTATAATCTTTTTAAAAAAAAATTATTTCAGAAGATCTCACTAAAACCCTAAAAAACTCACACATCGCTCATTTGCTGCACCAACGTCATAATATAAAAAAAGTTGTTTCGAGAAAAACGTCTTTGAATATTTTATGACATTTTACTATTTCTTAAATAAATTTTCAACAACTCATGCGATTTCAGAAATATAAATAGTAGATGTTAATATCTTTCTAATCTGTATTTAACCCAATTTTTATTTATCAAATATACGAGAAAACATGAATTTTAATTTTGATGTGACAACAAAGAAAAAAACACTCTCATACAAAAAATAATTGATTTTTTTGAAAACTAATGAAACTATATGAAGGATTATAGAACAGCGCATATTTTGTATTACTCAGTTCATAAAACACGGATTTTGAGTTATGACGTTGTTGCAGCAAATAGGCGATATGTTTACAGAAATGATCTCAAATACCTTATTAGCTGTTTTTTATGTTTTTGTACACAAAATTCGTTCTTGTATTTCAAATTTAAAGTGAAAATAGAAATTATTCGGTTAATCGAATAATTTTAAATTAACCGATTATTAACCGAATAAATCTAAACCTCGATTAATTATTTGCTCGATTAACCGATTAAACCAGAAATCCGATTAATTGAATACCCTAGTATATATACACTAGGGTTGTCAGTTATTCGTGATAACTGAACGAGGTCCGCGTTGCTTCACCTTAGTAAATATCTGTGGTCATATGACAAAGTTGTAAAAGAGTTGTAGGATAACTCTGAAATTAATTTATTTGACGCAAATGGGATATTATATTTATGAATTCATCTTAAGGCCAGGGGACATACAATTTTTTTTTTTTTTTTTTATTAGGAGTAAAAATATATAAATGAAAAAAAGCATTTATTTCTCGAATGAAAAAAAAATTGATGTCATTAGCGGTATAGTGTGAAAATTTGATTTTGCCACGCCTCTCCGTCCACAGACCGAATGTTACGGACTTCACCAGTGCTGATTATAAGTATATTATGCTCCACCCCATCGTTTTATACTTTTGTTATCAGGATCTTTATAAAATTGGACTTCGCTCCATGACGCCGAGTGCGATACTCTCTATGGATAGTATATTTGGGGACACCAGATTTGTCCATTGGAACTCTGAAATTTCGGAAATAAATCAGGCTAAGGTTTTATCGTAAATACGAAATGATATTAAAGCTTTGGTACCGGGTTAGGTTCAAAAGACCGTGACTTCTTGAATGAAATACAGGTTTTTTGATAAAAAATTATTCTATTTTTCAACATCTCCTTTGTGCTCTATGCACGTCCAATTTTGTTATCCCTTCCAAAAAATTAGATTTGTTGAGGTCATCAAAATAGCTATTTTTTTAAATATGATTTCATGGTTGGAGTTAAATCTCTTTTCGCCAGGTTTGGAAACAAGAAATAGTCACAAGATATGTGCATCCGATTTTGAGCAAACTCGGCAGCCATCTTGTGGAAAGCTTTCCAAGTGATCATTTAAAATTGAAATCACTGAGCCATGTGTAATGCCTATATCTTCCTGAATCTCCGTAACTTTCAATCTCCTATCGACCTACACTATATCGTTATTTTTTCAATTGCTTCGGGTATATAGATCTTAACTAGGAGTCCAGATCATTCGGCATCTTCCGTGATTGGCTACAAAGAAATTCAGTAAACCACTTTATACCCTTGAAGTTGTTCGTACAGAGTTCATATAGAATTTATCAAGCTTATCCTTTATGTGAAATTCACTTTTTTCTAATTTCTTGTGTCAATCACAAACTAAATGACGGAGCTTGTTCAAGTTTTGACAGGAGTCAACTGACAGAAATCTGTTGACATGAGCAGTGTTGTCCTTTTAGTTAAGAGCCGGGAAAGTCGCGGTCTTATTGACCACACTCGTATTTCCCAAATTCTATTCGCAATTATACCCCCAGTTAGAGTGCTTTGAAATTTCAACCATGATATACATTTTGGTTTTAGGAGGAGGAGAATATTTGTATTTATACCCACAGTCAGGTGGAATTTCTAACTTGCATCTAGCATATATACATTTACATGACGAGTTTTGAAAATATTCGAAAGTGGGGATATATTAGGTTATATGGCACCAAGGTGTGTCTGATTGTTCTACCGAATCATTGACGCTGAGAAATTGAGATCGGTTTACCGTTCTCATCATGAAAACAATCTTTAAAAACCACTGTTTTCAATTATTGTGGCATATTATGCTGGTGGTTTCATATTTTTCTGTGTTTTTCATATATCAGTTGGGCATAAACATACTACGACTAATACTATAGCTGTTGTTGCTCTTGTTGCTATGGTTGTCTTGTGAATTTGTCCATGTTGTTATTATTGTTGTTGTAGCAAATGTTTTGGTGGAGATGTTATACTTATAACTGTTTTTCCAACAAGTCTGCAAGCAGCAAAATGTTGTGTTTGACCGTAGGCCATTGCAGTTGTTTTTGTGTGGACTTCTTTTCCAGGCAAAAAAAAAAATAAGAAAATATTTTCCTTTTTTTCGGCCAAAACTGTAGAAGAAGAATAAAAAAAAACTTGTCATGTATTTTTCGTTTTGCCACCCATGGTGGAGTTCATTGGGTTTTTTGTTACAATTTAACAGCATACTGTTTGATATTTTTTGGCCAGCACATGGACTGTTTTTAGTTTTCTTAAAATGAAACACGATAATTGTAAAAACTGATTGTTAAATGAAAAGAAAAAAAGTTTGTAATTTTTTTCGTTTTTTTTTGCCAAGATTTCATAGGAAAAAATTTTATATACAATATTTTTTGTTTCTACTGATTTTCTTCCTGAGACGATTCGCAAATCACAGTTATATCAAATAAGAAAATAGAAAAATAAAAAAAAACTGTTAATTCATTGTAAAAACAATAGTTTGATATTTGTTTGCTATTGTTATGGCTGTTGATGATGCTGCTGCAGCATCAGCTACTGTTGATGTTTTCGCTACTTTTTGTTTGCTGGCTACTACTGTTGCTGCTGCTTTTACTCTTAAATAGTGCATAAAATCAATTGACATTTCTTTTGTTTGTCTGTTTTGTTTTTTTCTCTATTTCGTTTCTTTTCCATTTCAATTTACCATGTAGCTTGTTTTTATTGTTGTTTTTTCTTCTTATTAGAATTCGATTTTAGAGCAGTTTCTTCTATTTAGTTTGCCGTATTATAAACAATTGATTTGTTAGTTCAGCGTCACGGTTTCGATGTTTAATTTAAGAGACAATTGTTGATTGTTTTGTTTTATTGTTTTATTTTGTGTTTTGTTGTTGTTGCTGCTGCCGTCTTCGATGTTGTTATTTTTGCTGGAATTCCGGCTACTGTTATTTCAAATTGTTTTAACCGCTTTTGTGGCAATATCGTCTCTAACGATAATAAAAATTTCTAATTATTAACGCTTCATTATAACATTGACACATTTGCCAACGCTGCAATGGTTGTTAAAAAAACAAAAGAGTTAAGCAACAAACTTGTACAGTTTTTTTGTTTATGTTGTTTTTTATTGCTCATACGCCGCCATGTTCGAGTACATATTGGTAGCTTGTTTTTTTAATTAAATTGTTTATTGATTTTATTAAATGAAGCATGTAAACAAAATCCATTTGTTTGATAATTAAAGCCGTGAAATTTGATTAAATGTAAAGTTGTTTTTTTTATTACTAATGAGTGTCATTGTGTTTATTGTTTTTATTGCAGTTGAAATCTATATACAGTGACGGACAATAAAATGGAATCACCAAAATGTATCATGCGAGATCTATATGTTCGAATATATCTGTCACATCATTGATTTTTGAAAAATGTTTATTCTTTGTATTTTGGTCTAATAAATTTAAAAAAAAAACATCATAAAATATACTAACTTTATCAGAGTTATGAAGTAAAGTACAACATTTTGGTTCATAGCATCTAATTTAAAATAGTGTCCAGCATAAAAATTTCAAAAATATATAAACGACTTTGTTTGTATGCATATCGTCGAGTAAGCAACAACAACTCATTTTTGACAAAACAAAAAAAAAATAATAACTTTTCAAATATGGGTTTTAAAACTAAATTTTGTTTACAAAACTTGTCTTTGCCACTCTCGAAAGGGTGTGTAAATATTTTATGGAAACTATATTTAGAATAACTGGACTTTAATATTCTGTATGTTTTAATTATAACAGTAAGGAAATTTGCTTCATTCGCCTAAATATGGCCAATTAGGTTTTCTCGAAAATCGAAAAAATTTAAGTCGCAGTTACGGAAAAACTATGTGAAGTATTATTATTCTCAATAAATTCTAATGTGATGATCGAAAAATTCTGAAATTTGTTTAACAAAATTGTTACAAATTTTAAAATATAGTTTTGAAACTGAAATTAAAAAAATAAATTTTGTTGGTTATACCTGCGCAGAGGTTAACGGTAGCCTACGAAGAATTAAAATTAAATATGCAAGTAAATATGGATATATTTATACCTTATCTTATTTATATAGATATCCAAACCAAATTCGTCTCAAATATGTTTTATATAAGCATAACTCGCACCACAAAATTTTGTTTTTTTTCGGTCCATAATTAGTCATAGCTCCCATATAAGGCGCACTTCCGAAATTCACTTTAACCAGCATAAATCCCTTAAAAATATTTAAATTCCAATAAAAGATAACAAAAATAAGTTGTATTTATATATACAAAAATCATGTCACCAAATGTTGTAATGATCGGTCCATAATTAGTCATAGCTCCCATATAAAGTCCACTTCTGAATATCATTTTAACGAGTATAGATTTCTTAAGAATATTGGTATTCAAATAAAATTCAACACAAATTCATTTTCTATATACAGAAGACATGCCACTTAATTTTAGTTGGCCCATAATTAGTTATAACTCCAATGCAAATTTAAAAAAAAAAGAAATCTGTTCTTCTCGGTGTACAGTAACATATGTTCGGGCTTTACCCACTATACTTTCTTACTTGTTTAAGTATGAATTCATTTTTATTTTAATATTTCACAAAATATATTAATGATTTTCCTATATTTCTTATTCAAGTGGCCTGAGACAAGTTAATGACCTGGGGAAATTTTTAACCAATTTTTGTCTATTGTATCTCATTAGAACGATAATTACGTACACATTTCGATTTTTTACACAACATTTTAAAAGTAAATTTTTTGTAAATGCGTCATAAAACTTCAGTGTGGTTCCATTATAAGTTAAAGTTATCCTATCATCCTAATATTTTCCACAACATGTTTATACAATACATCGAATAATTCTAGTGGTGGGGTTGGCGTTGATCAAATTCGCAATTTGTTTTTTTTAATTTGTTTCAATTCTCAAGACGTCTTATTTTTGGACCGAAAATATATCGAGTGAATAGCCCTGCTATTAAACACTTGCAACACATAATAACTGTTTTAAATTTTCTTAAAATCTTAAAAAACTTCTTAGAATATGCCTTGCAAAAGGCGATAGTTGTTTTCTTAGATAAATATACATCATTTCTCCTGAAAACATTATAGCGTATTTTCGATATATTATTGAAGACATCAATTCCAGTCAATGAACTGAAATATAAACAACATGCCTATGATAATTGGCATTTAATCGAAATACCTCTACATGATGTTGTATACACCTTGGAAATCTTTATTGATGTAGATGGCACTTTTAGTAGTGTATTAGCAATTTGGCCTAAATCCTGACTTGGTACTTTGGTTAGTTCATATGCTGTGAAAAAGATGGTTTATTTGGAAGGAAAATAACATAAAAATAAGGGACTATGTGTTTAGTGTCACACTGCTATCTATCATAACTTTGGGTGACAAACATAAAAGGCTTCTTTCCCATGAAGGTTTCAAATTAATTTATTATGCAGATGACGTTTCAATAATAAAAGAAAGGTATTTAAATATCCATTTCAAAAGCGACAAAAAAGCTCTGGCCATATCGTGAATTTGTGCTAAAGACAGACGTCTAAATGTTATCACTGAAAATACTAAAGTATTTCTGGGAGTAGCGAATCGAATATTTGAGCAACTGAATTATGCATTAATAGCCTGATCAGAAAATGAAAGGTAAAGTAAGAAGGAACCAAATGCCTACTACACATACTTAAAGCATTGAAATGGTTCGAAATAGCTTTCCAAAATTAGTTCCAACATGGATATAGTCATCCTGAATAAATTAAAAACATTCCGGAAGTTTTAAATATAATTTAGGGATTGAGCTCATAATAAGCATAGCAAACAATAGCATGAATCTGCCGTTGGAATGACTATTAAACTATTAGTATCCTCAATTTGAGTGGACCGCTATTGAGGCTAATAGGAGTCCTCACTGGTCATGTTAAACTAATATCTCACGTTGCACACATGGGAGTTTGGATGACGTAGTCTGTAGGGCATATGAAGAAGAGGAGGAAACTTTGGAATTCTACTTATGCTAGATTTCATTTATTTCCGACTGGAAAACCCGAGGTCGATGAAACTGGTTTTCTAACATAGATTAAAATATTGGGCCACTTGATAATTATATCAAGAGTGCAAAATAGGACGTATATTTGTTCTACGTGTATATCCAAATTTAAAAGCTTGTAAAATTGTATGCTCCCGCTTTATCAACCTATATTCTAAGTACACATTCGGCACAACAGCACTTCAGCATAGCATTTGTCATTGAGTTTACAGTATTTGGGCGAGTGAGACTCGGGACGTTCCAGACCAAGGATCCAATTGTCATGGGAACGAATCTGTATCAACCCGAACTTTAACCAGGAAAGAAATTTCGACAACAGCAGACCTGTAGCAAGAGCAATTATAACTTGCTTTGAATGGACTAAAGCTTTAAATGATTCTAAATCGAATTACCTGTCTTTTCGTAAACAAATACTTTTAAATTAGTAAGATCCCC
This sequence comes from Calliphora vicina, assembly GCF_958450345.1. NCBI lineage: Eukaryota > Metazoa > Arthropoda > Insecta > Diptera > Calliphoridae > Calliphora > Calliphora vicina. Next base: position 46,835,287 of record NC_088780.1, read on the forward strand.
CAGTATATTTATTCGATACCCTGATTCTAGTTTTCGACAAATTACTGGAGTAAAAGAAATGCCAAATTTTACGATCGAGATCCTTTGAACACACACGTGTGATACTCTAATAGTAACATGTCATTCCTGCGACCTTGGTATCTTACATTAGTTTTCAATCTTTATTGAAACATTCTACTTTTTATTCGCCATACAATCGAAGATGTTCTTGTCTAGACGACTATGTCTGACCATGTTATTGTACTTTTATGCTCATATTACATCCAGTTAAAAGGTATATAACTAATCCCTAGTCATTTTCAGCCTTTTGATTTCCTAAAAAAATTTTCACAATGACAACAAACTATTTCCAAATCATTCCTTGAATGTGAATGATATGGAAGCGGACATAGCTAGATCTCTTAGAATTTCATAAGGACCCAGAATATATATAGTTTTGTGTGTCTGCGATGAATATTTCGTTGTGTTACTAACGGAATGACAAAATCAATATACCCTCATCTTATAAAAACATTATTTGTGTTCCTAATGCAACCACTAACGGTATCTCGGCAAGAAAATTTGTTTCATTATTTGCTGACATGTGTTATCGATCTCCATAAACAATTCATCTCAATATATATGAATTTGATTTGTGAATATACTTCTTATAAAGCAATATTGGTAATGTTTTGTAATTGAATTTCCCAAACTATTAGTCTATAGCAGCCTACCTACTACAAATACTTAGCACAAACAAATCAATCAATTATAACCATCCTATCATTAGTATTTCAATATTAACTATTACAAAATGTTTAGCAACTTTCCAGAAGATAAATTTGCAGGTTAATGGAGAACAATCTAATTGAATTTTAATCATACATATGAATGACCACCTGATTTCCATTATCAATCATCAACTGGCAATAAAAAATATAAGCTTACCAAATAAAGTAATTGCCAAACAAATTCAATTTCAAAAAATATGAAATACAAATTATAATTTAAATAAATCACTTTATTAATACAACAAATCAACAAATCGTCAGTTTATTTTAATTTGTTTTTAATTATTAACAGAAATTTATATGTGTCTAACTAAAACTACCTGTTAAAACTCTCTTGCTAAATTTCTTGGTTTATAAATCAAACCATTTATTGGCTGAAAACAAAAAGCTCAATTAAAAATTTCATAAATAATTTTAAAAGATATAAAAACACACTATAAGTAATAAATATCTTGAAATATTAATTGGAAATGAAAATAACCAGAAAACAGGGGAACAATTAAACTAAATCATAGTTTTTTTGCTGCTGCTGGCTTTCTTAATGTTTAATAACTTGTCATTGTTGATTTGGTTTTACTCTCGATAACTTTGTAATATTTATGGTGTACAATGTAATGTGATTTTAGTTAAATTTATTTATTTTTAGTTGCCAACATAAACTGGTAACATTGACTAGACGCTAACGTTTTAACCTTCGCTTTACCAATACCCACCCGGGTGACCACATCGTTTTTATTGGATTAATATTTTTTTTAATTTTGTTTCGATTTAAATGAAATTTGTACTCACTGAACAAATTTTAGAGTTCTATAGAATTTAATAGAACCATTTTAAACTTTTTATAAGGTTTTTTAAATTTTTTAAAATTTCGTTCGTCGCATATATTTATAGAAGTGTAGTGTCACCCGGGTGGGTATTGGTAAACCATGAACATAAATAACCTTTGGTAAAGCGAAGGTTAATGCGTTTTTTTTCTATCTCTCTGTTTCTTTAAGATAAATAATTGACATTTTCCTTCTATTAAACAATCTTATGGTTTCAATAACATACACAAAATGATGAATTTCTTGGTATAATTTTAATGTTGTTGTTTTTTTTTTGCTGTGTTGTCATTATTGCTGTATTTGTGTAGTTGTTATTATAAATGTTTGTCAACGTTGACATTTCCTTGTTAATGTTGACAAAATAAAAAAAAAATCGACTAAATAAATACACAACAACAACGACCACACGTCATTTTGTGTGTTTATATTATGAATGACGTTGAGTTTTGTTTGAGGTTGATGATTACAATGTAATGTGTGGTAATTTAAGTTGGAGTGGTAGTATGTAACAACACAGTATTTTTAATTGATTCAAATGTGACTTACTTTATTTAATTATATTTTAAGGATCAGATCAAAAAGTTAAAAAAATCGAAATTTGTATCAACGTTATCATTGATAACACTGTGATAGTTGAAAAAACTGTCAAGCGCGGCACCCGTTTGTTTATGTTAGCTCTTGTTTTCGAGATATACCGTTATTTCGAAAATGGAGGAGGTTGAACTACATATATTCTCGTAACTCAAAAACGGCTTAGCTTATTGAATAAAATAAAAAAACCGAATTTCCGCTATAAAATTACCTATAAATAAGGCTCATAGATTTTTTTAATCTGCGCGAATAGAAAACAAAGTTATATGACAAAAGATAAAACAAATAACAAATATTTTATGTCGTTTTAAAAAACAAAAATTTCGAAATTTAGCTAAAGAATTATTTATATTTCAGTCTTAATTAATAGTAATTTTAATGCGGAATTTTGTTATTTTATTTGGTTTATTATATAATCTGCGCGACAGTTTTTGAGTTACGTGAATATATGTTGTGCAACCTCCTCCATTTTCGAAATAACGGTATATCTCGAAAACAAGAGCTAACATAAACAAGTAAGAAAGTATGGTAGGTCAAGCCCGACCATATAATACCCTACACTAAGTAAAAGAGCAAAAAAATGTTTCTTTTAAAATTTCAATAATTTATATTTTTGAGTGATTTTCGGAAGTGGGGTTATATGGGGGCTATGACCAATTATGGACCGATCACCATGAAATTACGTCATGTGATTTATGTCTATATTAAAGTTAACTATGTTGAATTTTGTGTGTTTACCAACATTTTTAAGCGATTTATGCACGGTAAAGTGATTTTCGGAAGCGGGTCTATATGGGAACTATGACTAATTATGGACCGATCGTAACAAAATTTGGTGACATGAATTTTGTGTATATAAAACTTATTTGGAGCGGAATTTGTGGAGATACATATATAAATTAAACATTTATGACCGATAAAGTCCAATTTCGGGAGGACATTCGTATGGGGGCTAGGTGAAATAGTGGACCGATTTCAGCCAGTTTCAATAGGCTTGGTCCTTGAGCCGAAAAAATAATATGTACCAAATTTGATCGAAATATCTTCAAAATTGCGAAATGTACTCTGCGCACAAGGTTTACATGGACAGCCAGCCAGCCAACCAGACGGACGGACGGACGGACGGACGGACGGACATCGCTTAATCGACTCAGAAAGTGATTCTAAGTCGATCGGTATACTTTAAGGTGGGTGTTAGACTAATATTTTTGGGCGTTACAAACATCTGCACAAACGCATAATACCCTCCCCACTATGGTGGTGTAGGGTATAAAAACCGGCTGGGACCACCGGATTCAGCGTACTCGAATTAGGTTAACCCGCCGGGTGCCCCTCTTGACAGAAAAAAGTGCCAATTTAGTGCACAGTGTAACTGGTATATATAGATTAATTCCCACTCAGAGAAATAAGATCAAATTCCATTCATGCTAAATACGTGTGAGTTTACGTCCGAGGTAAGAATTGAAATATCATCTGAAATTGTTGACATTTAAAGCTTATCTTACGCAGGCAAGTCGAAGGTATAAATTAAGTCAAGTGTTGGATTTGATACGGATTGATAATTAAGATTCTATTTAATTACGAATACTGGTGTGATATCAAAAAAAAAAATAGCTAACAAATATAGCTTATTTTCAAAAGAATTCCTATTTCTCCAGTTAAACTATTGACTTGTTTCATAGTTCAATGATGTTCACGAAAGCTAAATTGGTTGGCTTTTCGCTAAAGTATTTTCTCAAATAAATTCAGCAGATAAACAAGTAGGTTAATATGTCGGTAGGAAGAGGATATTATACAATTCGTTCTAGGCTATTATTTATTAGTCCATCACACAGTGGTTTAAAAACTTTTTTTTTTGGAAATAATTCGGTATCTTGGCAACTATTGGAGATATTGTTACGAAATTTCACATGATTTGAGCTGAGGTGTTTTTGAGTTGATTTACGTTTGTTCAGCTTCCTAGCGCTAATGGGGGCAAGTACGTAGCCACTCAAAGTTGGTCACCTCGGGTGTCAAATTTTTTAAAAAATCGCTAAAATATGATCCGAATGAGCTGAAATGTAAATAGTCCTTGCGAAGATCTTCAAAAACTACCCTTACAAGTGTAGGTTATTTCTATTAGTTGAAGAGATATTCAGGTTTACTGATTTATTTTTTTAAATTTTGCTCTATCTTTTTATGGTTTTTTAGATATGGCGGACCTACGGAGGGTCGAAATCTATTTTTAAAATATCAGCTATATTGTCGATAAAATTTTAAATAAAATAAAAACAACTTGCTAACAGTTATCTCTTCCCTGTAAAATGTTATACGCATCCAAATTTGGAACTTTATTTTTTACGTTTTTTCCCAAAAAAGCCCATATATTTTTTTCTTTTGTAGAAAAAAATTTCTTCGGGATTATATACAATTATTATATTACCCGGAAAGACATAATGCAAAAGAGTGTAAAGAAAAATTTGGCTCACTTGATCCAAATTTCCAAACTTGGTCAATTTTAGAAGAAAAATTTCGGTTTGAGTAAAAAAGTCTAAAAAGGCAAAGCACCGATCCACGAAAAATCTTCATATTTGTATCATACAGTAAAGGCACTTTTCTAAAACAACTCAGTTTTTGGAACACATTATCCCCGTTTTAGGAATTTCGGTATTTGAAAATAAAAAATTGTAATGCCATTGATTTAAGGACATTTGAGTCTATATTGGTTTCAAATTTTGTTATGTTATCTTTAGTTGCGAAAATTTTACATTAATTCAAATTTTATATTTTTATTCGTGGGAAATTACCATATGAATTTTTTTTTAGTTTTTAAGGTAAATGAAGCCCAAAATTTTATAAAATTATTTAATTTTACTAAAATATCAATCCACAAGTCATAATGTTTCCAACAATATCAAATAGTTGTACAAAAAGCCTTTATTTACACCTCAGAAGTTCCACAAACCATGGCCCCTTTGAAAAATTTGTACGTTTTTTCATATATTTCATGCAAAATGTTATTAACATATCAAATGTAAATTTTTAATTCAAACACATACTGACTTAACAGAAATTTTTGCGTAACAGATTTTGCACTCATTATATGAAAAAACGTACAAACTTGTCAAATGGGGCAATGCTTGTGGAACTTCTGCGGAGTAAATAAAGGCTTTTAATATAAGTATTTGATGGGATCTCGTTTTGTATAAAATCATTATAGGGGGATTCCATAAATTACTGGCAAAGATAAAGAATCTCTATCCGGCACTTTGAACTATCGACATTTGAAACCATTGAAGACGCGAGTCATCGATGCGTTTATCAATTTGTTCCGTCTACTGTACATAAGGATTTTTGTAGATATGGCTTCTTATATATAGGTAGGAGAAGGTATTGGGATATTTAAAGGTCTGTGTAAAGATCAATGTTTTCTCTTCGGAACATTTTCACCAACTACTATCCGATTTTTTTAATTTGAGTTGACCCACTGCCGTTGGCTTTATGGTTCTTGATGTCTTCTTAAGGAAAAAGTTTGTATGTTCAGTTTTTGTTAAACTTCCATTTCTGCAATCCTTTTTCAAACGAAGTGTTTTCCGGTATTCAGTTTTGCAACAGGTGATCTATTTTATTACCAGTCTAACATAAGTTCTTTTCTTTTACAAAGAAGAAGTTCAATATCTGAATTATTTTAAGTTTGCGTCTGATCTTATTTGTATTTCCTGGAGAATTTTGAACTTTGAATTATCGATAGCCAAATAGAACAGTCGATAGTGTGCTGAACTATTAATCTGAGGGTAGCGGGTTCGATTCCCAAAAGAAACTATGGGTGCAAGTGCAGACAATTGATTTTTTTTTTTAAAAGTCAGCGACGCATTTAAACATTTATAGGATTAGGATTTGTATGGATATGGCTGCTTTTATATTTCCTGTATTTTAGTTAATTTGTTTTATAAAATTTCAGAATTTATAGGAGATTTTGGGTAATAGGTAAAAGGTTGATATTGAATTAGTATTTATTTTTCTGCATATGACAATTTGAAACACTGTTAAATGTGATACAACCTCCAAAAAATTTATATTTTTCGAAAGTTTTTTTTTGCTATTTTTTATAAATATGTTGCAGATAATATCATGAAATTTTCCCCACATTGAGCAAGATAGTTGGATGCTCGAACAGTTAAGTTGAACTTTTTGCTTTAACGTTTCTTTTTATTTAATTATGCACTCTGTTTAGACATTTCTTAATATACATATAGTTTACAATTATTTTAAAGCCAATTCAAAAAATAGAAATTTGCTATTTACAGCTGAATGATTAAATGCCATCGAATTTTTTTGGGTAACAGTTTTATGCTCAGCTTTCTACATGTTATCAATAATGGGTTTCAAATACGAATATCCCGTAAACTATAAGAGATAATATTTAGTTAACAGGGTGATCACTTCTAGAAAGTTTCATTCATAAAAAATTTTTCAAATCCTATTTATACCAACAATTTTACACCATTTACCCGTGGTTCTTCACTTTGGGGATCACTTGAGCCTCCGTTCGCCTTGGTGTTTAAGGTCAAATTTAAATCTTTAACTCAGCTACACCTCCTCTTGTGCCATGGAAAATTTATTTATTTTAAATTATTTTATTTCCACTTTTTTATAATTCCGCAACAGTACATTTAAAATTAATATTTCCAATATTAATGTTTTCAAAACATGTTTCTCTGTTTAAAAATATTTCTTTCGATACACATGAACTTGGTGTTAATTTGGCAGTACCTCAGTTTTCAACAGCTGAAAGTCAATACAAATATTTTAAAGTTTTCGTATTTGTTTTTTTTTTTGTAGATTGTTAACACCGACTGTAGTTTTCTTGCATATTAATGGTGATATTTGATTTAAAGTATTTTTATGAGCATGATTATGCATTTTGTTTATAATTTGTGGCAATTAATGTTGAACTTTATTTATTTTTTTTTTTAATAGATACAAATACAATTTTTGTTTTTATGTCTGTAACATAAGATCTTTATCGTTAAGTTAACAAAATAAGTAAACATTTTTACAATTAATAATAATAATAATACAACAACAAAAAAATAACTAAATATTGAAAATGCTTGCTTAAGTTTTAACTCTTTTGTTTTACACACGTACATACATATTTAAGCAATGCATAAACTCACAATAATCAAAAAACTATTCATTGAAGAATTTGATAAAGTCACGTATTTATATTTTATTCATAGAGAAAAAAAATAACAAATGCAATTTTATTAAATTATTATGGTGTTAAATATATAATTATAAAAAATATATATAAATTTGTTTTTTTTATTTATTGACATCATATTAATAATTTATAGGAAAACTACACGTCATGTGATACATAGAAATTTATAACTAAACACATGATTACATATTTTATACTATGTGCGCGTATTAAAAGTGATAAATTTTCATAAATTTCTCAATATCACGTATTTAATAAAATAAACCACAACGCATTTTCTTTTTGTCTCTTTGCAAAATTGTGTTGCTATTTGTGTTCGCAAGAATTTAAAATTTACGATCATTTTAACAAGTGACGACAAGTGGCGCTGTTTTCAACCAGCCGTAGAGCTAAAGTCATGCTGCACATCAATGTGAACTGGAGAAAAAAAAAACTATCAACTGTTAACATTTTTACATACTACATTGATGATGATAAGAAATTGTCAATTATAGCCAAGTAATTGAAAAATTGATTTGCTAAAAATGCCTAGAAGGTAAAAAATGTGCACAAAAAAAGTGGTAAATTTATGCAACATGTTGCAACAGACTCTGAGTGACTGCTAAATGCAGACACACAAAAAGTGCGTAAGGAAAGCAAAGTAGTTGAAAACCAATATTGGTTCATTTATCAGCAAGTTGGTTCTCCAAATAAATATTACAAATCATTGCCTAACGTTACCAACTAATCTGTTTTTTTATTTCTTTTAAAATTCCTTGTTTTTCTCTAAACTTAAACGATTAATTTCTTTATTACCAAAATGTCTTATTACAATTCAGAATGCTGGTTAAATCTTAAGTTTATGTTGTGTCTGTGTGTGATATAATTCTAGCAATTTATCATAAAATATGATAAATGCAAAAAATTACCTTTAACTCTATTAAATATCATCAATTATGTGTGTGTTTTTTTTTCTCTTTTGCTTTCATACATATATGTATAGTTAAAATAGCTTTTCGTTTTTGTTGCAGATAAATTGAAACATAGTTTTCTTAATAATTTTTCCATATTTTTATGTTTTGTATTTGTACTTAACATTTATAATTGCTTAGATGGTTTAAGATAGATCACTCAGAGACAACAACATCGTTATAATGCTGCTGATATACGTTGTCAACAATATGACACGATCCGTACACACGCATACTTGGCACGCCAACATTTTCTTGTTGATTGATTGATGAGAATGTGTGGCAAGGAAGTGAAACACAGTGCAACAGCAAACGTTGGTGTGTCTAAGTTACATGGATTTAAAGATTTTCCAACATGTTGATCATTTCAAATATTTTTATAATTTTTTTATTATTTAATCATAGAAAATTATGATGAGCATACACATATATGTAGCTGTTTATAGTTTTGCAAAAGAGCAGTAATAATAATAATAATAATAATGTTGATTTCCATTTTTGGCTACTTTGTTGAAAACAAGCAAACCATGTAATTCTCTTGAATTTTGAGAAAAAAGCAAGCTTAAGAATATTAAATTTTCTTGAAGAATGAATATGTTTTCTTATATGGTGTTTTTAAATGAAATAATTGTTATGATTTTAATTAAATTAAAAGCTTTTTAATGAACTGCGCATGATCAACAAGATGCGAGCATTAAAGGAAAGTTTACTGAAACCATAATAGTAATGATAAATGAGCAAGAAACGTTTAAAATCGAATCTTAGTTTTGTTATTTTGTATTTGTCATTATGGATTTTTTTGTTTGTAAAATAATCAAAGAAAACAGAAACAATTACTCTATTTTTTAATTCTTACAGGCTGTCAAACTTGGGCAGTAGTTGGTCTTTCTTAGTTTTTATACAAGTTATAGTGCCAAATTTTATATACCCTTCAACCGCAATTTTAGCATTCGACAATATATGACATTAAACAGATTAAATATCTATTGCCTCCAATTAGCGTCCTATTTATTGAACGACTAATTATTATAAGACAATTATTAATGTTAAAGTCATGTTTTGGACGGGATCCTGTGTGGGGAATAGGGACAAATGTTGCTCGGTTTTCGTTTTACTTTGCAGTATAATTTCAGAGCACTTAGAACTAATTTGTGCAAAATTTTATCAGGATGGCCGCTTAATCAATATATTTATGACTGTTCAAACAGTATTACGGAGTGACATTTGTATGGGGGTTATGTGAAATCATGGACCGATATTGCCCATTTTCAATACCAAATAAACCTTACAACCTGAGAGTTTTTTTTTTAAATTTCAGCCAGCGACTTCCTTTAGTTCGGGTCCTATCGTGTTTTCAACAGTAAGGTAGACGGACGGACATAGCTAGATCAGCTTAGGCATTAGTATTGCAGACATGTGGTTTGAGCAGTATTGTGACAGAAGAGAAACATTTGGCGAACGAATAATTTCAAGAAACGAACCTGTTAACTGACCACCTCGTTCAAGTGATTTGACACCATTTGATTATTATCTCTGGGGATATGTAAAGAGATAAAACAAACGTCGCGTATGTGCTAGCGACGGCGACCACATGCCCGAAGTCATATTTAAACATTAATGCCATAAGATTATCTAACTAATAAAGCCAATTGGAGGGATATTAAAGACGTTTCGAAACGGAGCAAAAACTCATTAATATTACTGTTGAACAACGCTAAACACTCCTGCAAAGTTGTCACACGATTGCAAAAACGAAATCGATTGTGAGCAAATTTGGCACCCGTTACGGTACCTGAATGGATTATACTTCGAAATAAAAAATATACTCACATATTGGGCTCTTGTAAAAAACAAATTAAAGAATACGGGAAAGGTAAACCAGGACATGTCCGATTATAATCGCAAGTGGACCATCTCGCCAAGAAGGGAGCAACCATAAAATCTTTACTGGGAGGATTTTCGGAAGGTAGATAAATTTATAAATACAGAGTTATATGTGAAAATTTAAATTTCTATTAAATTTGTGCAGTATATTTTTTCGAATTTTTATATTAAACTGTTTATGTTTTATTTAACTTAATACAAGTATAACTTTTTTCTATCTCACTCTTTACTAGCTACATAAGAATCCTGTAGTTTCAATTAAAGTTGAAAGTTGAATTATTTCTTGGCTAACAACCGGTTAATTCGATATTCGAAAAATCAACACTTAAACTGTCAGTCCAAACTCTGTCCATTATATAATCTTTGTGGTTGTGAAATATATTCCAATTAAACTTTGTAAATTAAAGCATAAAATAAAAATCGAAAATCAATTTAAATTGTTTGCTTCACAAAACATTCAACATACCATTAAATCAGTTAACATTTTAATTATCTGTTCTACTTAATTAAATTTATATTTCTAAATGAAAACGTTAATTTTATTATCATCTAACAGACATGCGTTTTAATGTGTTTGTAAAAAAGCCTACTATTTACCATAAACTCAAACGCCCAATGTGAAAAACAAATTAAAACGGAAATAAAAATCAGGGTCTTAAGCGTAAAATTATTCACCCACATTTGTACTTTTAAGAGTGTTGAAAACTCCTTTAGCAATCTAATTTATGACACTAAATTCCTATAAAATTGTAATTATTTTTTTTTTTGTAATTTTTACGTTTATTTTATGTCTGCACATAAATCAAGTTCCCTTCCAAATTTTATCTCTCAATGGTTTTTTAAATGCCATATGAAAAACAATTTAATCAGGTTTTATAGTAATTTTCAAGTTTAATTTCTTTGGGTTTTTTTTTCTAAATTTTTTGTTTTATTTAATTACAGATCGTAAAAAATTTATATCAATATTTACATTTTTTGTTTTGCAGATAACATTAATTTGTCTACACATATAAAATAAACCATAACGAGAAGATAAATTTGCATAAAATGTAGCTTCTAATATGGTTTTCATTGTGTAAGTAAGTATTCTGTGAATCTGAATCAATCGTTTGATTAAACCAGTTCATGGCATACCAGCCACTAAACTATGAATAACAATTTTGAGTTTTAGATTTTTTTGTTTGTTTCTATTTGTTAAGTATTGAGACTGCCTCACTTTAGGCATCTTCAGTTGAACGAACACCTACACAATTAACATCGAATTCGCCCACAGCTGAACAGTAGACTGGTGTTACTTCTTAATATCCATCTAAAAGTATGTGGATGCTGCTGTTAGTAGAGTTGCAGCAGCTACTTGTTGAATGTGCATACTAAATGTGTGTAGTAGGGTGGCTCTTATTTTACGCTTTTTGTATTGTAGAGGCTCCCAAGATCTAGAATTTTTCATCTAAATACCAAATGCTGAAAATTTAAGCAAAATTGGATAACACGTGTAATTTGGATGAAACAAATTTTAAAATTAAAAGTTGAACAAAGTTATTAAATAAAAATATTTTTTGTATTTCATTTACACATAGTTGTTTTAATATAATATAAAGAATCATTCATTAAGCGCTTTCTATATTTAAATTTAAATAAAACAAAGTTTGTTTGAGATATTATCAAAATGTGTAAACGTTTGAAAAATCTATCGATTCCAATATACAGTACGAGACACAAATGTGTAAATAAATTTGGAAATAACTATAATTTGAATTTTTATACTCAACATTTACCAATCTGACAATATTTTTTACACAATATCAAGATCATGATTAGTGAAGTATAGCAATACAAAAAAATTAATTTCAAGTAATGGCATTTAAATACCAGGATATCAAAAAGTTAAAAACTGAATTACACAATTTTGTCGCATTTTCTTTAAAGTTAAATAAACTTGTTATTATTATTTAGAAAAAGAACAATTTTAATCAATTTCATTAATGACAGTTAGTTAAAACATGTTACTAGTTAACAATTTACAATTCTTTAAGGAATATTGAATATGAAGAAGATTATCACCGAAGTTGCAAATTCTGTTACCGAGCAGCTGAAAAATGGTATCTCCCATCGAAAAATATCCACCAAATTCAATATTTCTTTTAATCTGTTGAGAACATAGCGAATATATGTGGTTTGGCTTTTCCAGCACCAATTTGTGGACGGAATTCAATTCTATTGTTAAAAGATGGTCTCACTGTATAACGTCTAGTTGCATCAGGAGAAGAAAATAGTCCCCGTGAGGTACAACCAAAACTATCTTCATGCTACCAAATTAAGATTTCAAAACGTGCATCTCTTAGAGAAATCAAAAGATGTGGTTTTTATGCAATAAAGATTGTTAAAAAACCTCGTTTAACTGAAAGACACAAGTCTCTTCGACTAACATTTGTAAATTTTTTTAAGAAATGGACCTTTGATGATTGGGAAAAAGTTATCTGTACAGATGAATCGAAAATTAACCATTTTAGAACTGATGGACCAAAATATGACTACCAAAAACGAAATGCGCCATTAAAAGACCGTGATTTTATGACGACTATGAAATATGGTGGTGGAATATTGCCATTTTGTGGTTGTTTTTCTGCGAAAGGTGTAGGAAAACTCCATAAAATTGGTAGTAATATGAATGCAGAAATGTATATAGACATTATCAAGACAACAGATGTGGATAGTCTGAATGATTGGCGTGGTCAAATTGAAAACACTGTGATACTACAAGATAACGACAACAAACATAAGTCTAAAAAGACGCTTAATTTTTTAAAAACCGCCAAAATTACATTGCTAGATTGACTCCCACAATCTCAGAATTTAAATCCGATTGAGAATTTGGTGCGAATTCTAAAACGTCGCGTTTATAATTATCAAAATGCATTTAGAAACACAACTCAGCTCTAGGAGCGCTCCCATGATATCTAGGGATCTATCAAGAAGAGTGTCGCAAACTGGTGGAGAGTATGCCCTCCAGAATTCAGGCTGCCATTGACGCGAAAGCAGGTTATTCGAAGTACTAAAAAAGTTACTTTAGTAATCTGCGCCAAAAGTGTGTAAATGGGTTGCAGTTATTTTTTTTAGATTACTGGAGTATAATTAAGGAAATATTTTATTTATTTAGTCCTAAAATATCCTTAATAAATATTGTTTAAAAAAACACAAAACGTTTCTTTATAAACATTGCACTTTAAAAATGGTGTCACAAAGTGTAAATATATGACCATCATTTACACATTTTTGTCTTACACTGTATATGGAATAAAACATCGAACAAATGACCGCCTCGTCTTCGCTGACTCTGCCGCATATATTTGATTGATGGCATGAGTTATGTTAGCTTTGAAGGCAGCTGTTTTTTGTGGCGTATTCGTATAGAGCAATCTCTATGGTCAGTTCACATCACCTTTACGTGAGATGACAATGTATTCAAATCGCTCGTGCAGAATCTTCAATGTGGCATGAGCTGTGTGCCACGTTGCGCACGTTCTTCTGAGACCACATATCGTTTGTCCATATCATCCAATTCAGGACAAAATAAGTTGGATGGTGATGGCCTGGAAACGACGCGTATTTCTCAAAGAAATTTAGATCGATACGCAGCTAACCCAAAATTTACACCAAACAGTGACTTTTTCGGCATCTCATGTGGATCTCTTGGATTTCATGTGGATTGATATGGTATTAAATTCGAAAATTTAGTTTGTTGACGTACCAATTCATCCAGAAATGGTCATAGGCGTAAAATGGGAATAGGATCGTTGCTCGAACAGGTCACTTTTAGTTGTTGAATGCTATAGCCGTCCATAGTGATTTGGCGA